>NC_041383.1:186250781-186380998 GCF_002162155.2 Triticum dicoccoides | reverse complement strand
GGGGGAAGAGGGGGTCGAGGCGGAGCTTCCTGGGGTGTCGGTGAGGCATGGGGGTGGGGGTGGCCGCGAGGGAGCTCATCGGCGGCGATGGCTGCGTTCGGCGAGTGAGAGAGAGGAAGCAGAGGAGAGAAACGAGGGAGAGGGAGAGGGCGAGGGGGTCCAGTGGGTCGCGCTGGCATCGTCTAGGCGCGACGAGGGGAAGCCAGGCAGGCTAGGAGGGAGGAGGTGGCCGGGGCGCGTGGCCGCGCGCGCCGGGCGCGTGCCCGTGTCCTTCTGGCGAGGGAGGAAGACGACAGGGGGGGTAGCGGTGGCGGGCTGGGCCGGCCAGCTGCAGTGCTGGGCCGGTTTGGCTACCAGGTGAGCGCCAGATAAGTCCTTCTCTCTCTCTCTTTTATTTCTATTTAATTCTGTTTTCTATTTTCTGTAGTTTGTTTTGATTTAGTTTTAGACACTAAATCATTTTTATTGCTTCTGATTATTATGGTAGGGACTGGTTGTATTATTCCAAAACCCTTCATCAAAGATCAGAATTATTGGACATATATTAAGTAATTAAGAAATATATATCCAATGCAAATAGTTATTTATTTAATTCAAAGGCCCAAAATAATTAACTCTGAGATACCAAAAATATTGTTTTGAGTTTTACCTCTTTGCAATATTTTCAGAGACTAAGAGGAACATTTTCTTGGACTTCTTTGAGAAGATTTTAATGTTGATCATTTTTAGAAGGTTTCTAAGGCTTTGAAAATTCCTCAATTCAAATTTCATTTAAATTTAAACATGATGCACACATGGAAGCAAGCATAGGTCAGGTCAGAACTAGGGATGTGACATTTACGCACTAACCACCACGCGAGAATAGATATGGGCCTCGACGTCGTGGTATCAGCCGAAGCTTTCTCAGACGTCCAGTTCAGCAGTGCGGCACGGCTGGGCCGGCACCATCCATGTAGAGGTGGAGCCTGGACCCGCACTGCGGGCAACGACCCGGAGTGCAACGGGCGATGGGCCCAGACCCCGGAGTGCTTAGGAGGTAGACCGGAGGGGACCTCTCTACTGAGCCTAGGTCGGGCTGCGACGTGTTGATCTTCAAAGGGCGGGCATTGACCCCAGAAAGGTGTGTCCGGCCAGAATGATCGAGCGTGTTGGGTAACGTGGTGCACCCCTACAGGGAAGATTATCTATTAATAGTCGTGTCCACGGTAACGGACATTCATACTTATATCCTGATCTTATACAACTATAAATGGATACTTGGATATGTGGCTCTGGGATTGCTTTCTCGCAGGGAGTCGAGGAAGGATCTTTGGGCATTAATGTTACAACATGCTTGTTAAATATTAAATTGTTATATCTTTACTCTTCTACATGCTGCAAGATGCTCGGAGCTACGTGAAGATGCTAGTCTTCGATAGGCTAGGCCTTACCCCTCTATTCTGGCATTCTGCAGTTCAGTCCACAGATACAACCCTTCCATTTGATACTAATGCATACTTAGTATAGATCTGATGCTTGCGAGTACTTTGGATGAGTACTCACGGTTGCTTTGCTACCTCCCCTTTTCCCCCTTCTTTCTTATTTCCGGTTGATGCAACCAGATGGTGGATCCTTGGAGCTAGATGCCACCGCCGATGGATGCTACTACGTGGAGACCGCCGACGACCAGGAGTAGTTAGGAGGTCCCAGGAAGGAGGCCTTGCCTCTTCGATCGTGTTGCTTTTGTGCTAGCCTTCTTAAGGCACCCTTGTTTAACTCATGTCTGTACTCAGATATTGTTGCTTCCGCTGACTCTTGTGTATCGAGCTATGTATTCGAGCCCTCGAGGCCCCTCGCTTGTAATATAAAGCTTGTATTATTTTTATTTGTGTCTAGAGTTGTGTTGTGATATCTTCCCGTGAGTCCCTGATCTTGATCGTACACATTTGCGTGTATGATTAGTGTACGATCGAACCGGGGGCGTCACAGAGACATACCCATAGGATTCTTATATGCAGTTCTATAGGCCCATAATGCATCATCAAGTTTCTTGGACCAATTCTTCCTAGATCTATTAACAGTCATTTGCAAAATTAATTTGAGATCTCTATTGCTAAGTTCTACTTAACCACTAGACTACGGGTGATATGGAGATGCAATTCTATGATTAACATCATACTTAGCAAGCATTTTACGAAAAGCACCATGAATAAAATGTGAACCACCATCAGTCATTAAGTATCTAGGGACTCCAAACCTCGAAAAAATAACTTCTTTAAGCATCTTAATAGAGGTGTTATGATCAGCACTACTAGTTGGAATAGCTTCTACCCTCTTAGTAACGTAATCAACAGCAACTAAAATATGTGTATATCCATTAGAGGCGGGAAAAGGTCCCATATAAACAAAGCCCCAAACATCAAATGGTTCAATAACAAGAGAATAATTCATATGCATTTCTTGACGTCTACTAATATTACCAATTCTTTGACATTCATCACAAGACAAGACAAACTTACGAGCATCCTTGAAGAGAGTAGGCCAATAAAAACCGGATTGCAAAACCAGCGTGGTGTCCTCCATATGCCTCGGAGTGACACTTGCGTAGGATCTGTTCCTGTTCATGCTCAGGTACACAACATCTAATAACACCATCTACTCCTTCTTTATAAAGGTGTGGGTCATCCCAGAAGTAATGTCTTAAATCATAAAAGAACTTTTTTCTTTTGCTGGTATGTGAAACTAGGTGGTATAAATTTAGCAACAATGTAATTAGCATAATCAGCATACCATGGAGCAGTACGAGAAGCATTTATGACTGCTAATTGTTCATCAGGAAAACTATCATCAATAGGTATTGGGTCATCAAGAACATTCTCTAACCTAGACAAGTTGTCTGCAACGGGGTTCTCATCTCCCTTTCTATCTATAATATGCAAATCAAATTCTTGTAGCAACAGAACCCATCTAATAAGTCTAGGTTTAGCATCTTTCTTTTCCATAAGATATTTAATGGCAGCATGATCACTGTGAATAGTTACTTTAGAATCAACAATGTAAGGTCTGAACTTATCACATGCAAATACAACTGCTAAGCATTGTTTTTTGGTAGTAGCATAATTTGTCTATGCAGTGTCTAGAGTTTTACAAGCATATTGAATAACATTCAATTTCTTATCAACTCTCTGCCCTAGAACAGCACCTACAGCATAATCGCTAGCATCACACATAATTTCAAAGGGTAAATTCCAATCAGGTGGCTGAACAATAGGTGCAGAGATCAAATCCTTCTTAAGTATTTCAAATGCTTCTACACAATCATCATCGAAGACAAAAGGAATATCTTTTTATAATAAATTAGTCAGAGGATTAGAAATTTTAGAAAAGTCATTAATGAACCTCCTATAAAAACCAGCATGACCAAGGAAACTTCTTATACCTTTGATGTCCTTGGGACACGACATCTTTTCAATAGCATCAACTTTAGCTTTATCAACTTCAATACCTCTTTTAGAAATCTTATGCCCCAAGACAATGCCTTCATTAACCATAAAGTGGCACTTTTCCCAATTCAAGATGAGACTAGTGTCTTCACATCTCTGCAAAACTCAATCAAGGTTGCTCAAACAATCATCAAAAGAGGATCCATAAACGGAGAAATCGTCCATGAATACCTCACAAATCTTTTCACAAAAGTCAGAGAATAGAGCCATCATGCATCTTTGAAAGGTAGCAGGTGCATTACATAAACCAACAGGCATACGTCTATAAGCAAAAGTACCAAAAGGGAAAGTAAAAGTAGTCTTTGCTTGATCGTCCGCTAACACAGGTATTTGAGAGAAACCAGAATAACCATCTAGAAAGCATAAATGCGTATGTTTGGATAGTCTTTCTAGCATTTGATCAATATAAGATAAAGGGTAATGATCTTTCTTAGTAGCCTTATTTAATTTGCGAAAAACAATTACCATCCTATAACCTGTAATAATTCTTTGCGGGATCAATTCATCTTTATCATTAGGAACGACGGTAATACCTCCCTTCTTAGGGACACAATGGACAGGACTTACCCATTCACTATCAGCAACAGGATAAATTATAATTGCCTCAAGGAGCTTTAGTATTTCCTTTCTTACCACTTCTTTCATCTTAGGATTTAACCATCGTTGATGATCTCTAACTGGTTTGGCGTCTTCGTCCAATTTAATTTTGTGTTGGCATAGAGTGGGACTAATGCCCTTAAGATCATCCGGTGTATATCCAATAGCAGGATGGTGCTTCTTTAGAGTTTTTCAATAATCTTTCCTCTTCTTGCTCTGAAAGATTAGCACTAATAATAACAGGATATATCTTCTTTTCATCAAGATAAGCGTATTTAAGATTATCAGGTAAAAGTTTAAGCTCAAACACGGGATCACCCTTAGGTGGAGGAGGATCCCCTAGGATTTCAACAGGTAAGTTGTGTTTCAGAATAGGACCCTGCTTAAAGAGTACTTCATCTATTTCCCTTCTTTCATTCATAAACATATCATTTTCATGGTCTAGCAAATATTGTTCTAACGGATCAGTAGGAGGCACGGCAATAGAAGCAAGACCAATAATTTCATCCTTACTAGGAAATTCTTTATCATGGGGTTGTCTATGAAACTTGGCAAAATTAAAGTCATGTGTCGTATCCCCCAGAACAATAGTAACAACATCCTTTTCGCAATATATCCTAGCATTAACAGTATTTACGAAGGGTCTGCCAAATATAATGGGACAAAAGCTATCTTGTGGGGAACCAAGAACAAGAAAATCAGCAGGATATTTAACTTTCCCACACAAGACTTCCACATCTCTAACAATGCCAAATGGTGAAATAGTATCTTTATTGGCAAGCTTAATTGTAACATCAATATCTTCTAACTCAGGAGGTGCAATATCATGCACAATTTCTTTATATAAGGAAATAGGTATTGCACTAGCACTAGCACCCATATCACATAAGCCATGATAACAATGATCTCCTATTTTAACAGAAATAACAGGCATGCCTACAACAGGTTTATGTATCTTAGCATCGGGTCTAGCGATGTTAGCAGCCTGTTCACATAAATAAATAATACACCCATCAATATTATCAGCCAAGAGATCTTTAACCATAGCAATACTAGGTTCAACTTTAATTTGCTCAGGAGGTGTATATGTTCTAGTATTACTCTTACGAACCATAGTTGAAGCTTTAGCATGATCCTTTATCCTAACAGGGAAAGGTGGTTTCTCAATATAAGTAGAAGGAACAATAGGATCATTATAAGTGATAGTCTTTTCTTCAGCTGTAATAGGTGAAACTAATTTTACTTCAGTGGGAGGATTATATTTAAACCACTTCTCCTTAGGGAGATCAACGTGAGTAGCAAATGATTCACAGAAAGAAGCTACTATCTCAGAGTCAAGTCCATATTTAGTGCTAAATCCACGAAAAGCATCGGTATCCATAAAAGACTTAACACAATCAAACTTAGGTGTCATACCTAACTCCTTACCATCGTCTGAACCCCAATCTTCAGAGTTGTGTTTAATTCTTTCCAATAAGTCCCACTTGAATTCAATAGTCTTCAGCATATAAGAACCAGCATAAGAAGTATCGAGCATGGTGCGATCATTGAGAGAAAGCCGAGCATAAAATTTTTGAATAATCATTTCTCTTGAGAGCTCATGATTGGGGCATGAATATAACATTGATTTAAGCCTCCCCCAAGCTTGAGCGATACTTTCTCCTTCGTGAGGCCAAAAATTATATATATAATTACGATCACGATGAACAAGATGCATAGGATAAAACTTCTGGTGAAATTCCAATTTCAATCGTTTATAGTCCCAAGATCCCGTATCATCACATAGCCTATACCATGTCAATGCTTCTCCCTTCAAAGATAAAGGGAAGACCTTCCTCTTAACAACATCATCGGGAATACCTGCAAGCTTAAATAATCCACAAACTTCATCCACATAGATAAGGTGTAAATCGGGATTCAATGTTCCATCTCCTGCAAAGGGATTAGCTAGCAGTTTCTCTATCATACCCGAAGGAATTTCAAAGTAAACATTTTGAGTAGGTTCAATAGGTTGAGGAGAAACTCTTTGCTCTACTGGTTGGGTTTAAGATGCCCCAAACAAGCCCCTCAAAGGATTAGTTTCCATAGTAACAAGTGACAGTAAATTTTAGCACACTATATAAATCTTTCCTTGGCAGGTTCCACTCACCAAAGGTGTTTCAATCCTCGGCAACGGCGCCAGAAAAGAGTCTTGATGACCCACAAGTATAGGGGATCTATCATAGTCCTTTCAATAAGTAAGAGTGTCGAACCCAACAAGGAGCAGAAGGAAATGACAAGCGGTTTTCAGTAAGGTATTCTCTGCAAGCACTAAAATTGTAGGTAAAAGATAGTTTTGTGATAGGATAATTTGTAACGGGTAACAAGCAATGAAAGTAAATAAGGTGCAGCAAGGTGTCCCAATCCTTTTTGTAGCAAAGGACAAGCCTGGACAATTTCTTATAATGAGAAAAGCGCTCCCGGGGACACATGGGAATTATCGTCAAGCTAGTTTTCATCATGCTCATGATTCGCGTTCGTTACTTTGATAATTTGATATGTGGGTGGACCGGTGCTTGGGTGATGCCCTTTCTTGGACATGCATCCCATTTATGATTAACCCCTATTTCAAGCATCCGCAACTACAAAATACGTATTAAGGTAAACCTAACCATAGCATGAAACTAGTGATCCAAATCAGCCCCTTACGAAGCAACGCATAAACTAGGGTTTAAGCTTCTGTCACTCTAGCAACCCATTATCTACTTATTACTTCCCAATGCCTTCCTCTAGGCCCAAATAATGGTGAAGTGTCATGTAGTTGACATTCACATAACACCACTAGAGGAGAGACAACATACATCTCATCAATATATCGAACGAATACCAAATTCACATGACTACTAATAGCAAGACTTCACCCATGTCCTCAGGAACAAACGTAACTACTCACAAAGAATATTCATGTTCATGATCAGAAGAGTATTAATATGCATTAAGGATCTGAACATATGATCTTCCACCAGATAAACCAACTAGCATCAACTACAAGGAGTAATCAACACTACTAGCAACCCACAAGTACCAATCTAAGGTTTTGAATACAAAGATTGGATACAAGAGATGAACTAGGGTTTGAGAGGAGATGGTGCTAGTGAAGATGATGATGGAGATTGACCCCCTCCCGATGAGAGGATCGTTGGTGATGAGGATGGTGATGATTTCCCCCTCCCGGAGGGAAGTTTCCCGACAGAACAGCTCCGTCAGAGCCCTAGATTGATTCCGCCAAGATTCCGCCTCGTGGCGGCGGAGTTTCGTCCCGTAAGCTTGCTTATGATTTTTTCCAGGGTAAAAGACCTCATATAGCACAAGATCGGCACCGGAGGGCCACCAGGGGGCCCACGAGGCAGGGGGGCGTGCCCTGTAAGAGTGGGCGCACCACCTGATACGTCTCCAACGTATCTATAATTTTCGATTGTTCCATGCTATTATATTACCCTTTTTGGATGTTTATGGGCTTTATTTTACACATTTTTGTTATTTTTGGGACTAACCTACTAACCGGAGGCCCAACCCGTATTGCTGTTTTTTTGCCTATTTCAGTATTTCGAAGAAAAGGAATATCAAACGGAGTCCAAACGGAATGAAACCTTCGGGAGCGTGATTTTTGGAACGAACATGATCCAGAGGACTTGGAGTGCAAGTCAAGAAGCAATCGAGGCGGCCAGGAGATAGGAGGGCGCGCCCACCCCCTCTAGGCGTGCCCCCTGTCTCCTGGGCCCCTCAGGTGGCCACCGACGAACTTCTTCCTCCTATATATACCCACGTACCCCGAAAACATCCAGGGAGCCAACGAAAAACAATTTCCACCGCCGTAACCTTCTGTATCCGCGAGATCCCATCTTCGAGCCTCCGCCGGCGCTCTGCCGGAGGGGGAATCGACCATGGAGGGCTTCTACATCAACACCATAGCAGTTTATCTATGAGAAATATTTGAATCTTCTCTGAATTGTTTTATGTATGATTGAGTTATCTTTGCAAGTCTCTTCGAATTACCAGGTTGGTTTGGCCTACTAGATTGATCTTTCTTGCCATGGGAGAAGTGCTTAGCTTTGGGTTCAATCTTGTGGTGTCCTTACCCAGTGACAGCAGGGGTTGCAAGGCACGTATTGTATTGTTGCCATCGAGGACAAAAAGATGGGGTTTATATCATATTGCATTAGTTTATCCCTCTACATCATGTCATCTTTCTTAATGCGTTACTCTATTCTTATGAACTTAATACTCTAGATGCATGCTGGATAGCGGTCGATGTGTGGAGTAATAGTAGTAGAGGCAGGCAGGAGTCGGTCTACTTGTTATGGACGTGATGCCTATATACATGATCATGCCTAGATAATCTCATAATTATTCACTTTTCTATCAATTTCTCGACAGTAATTTGTTCACCCACCGTAATGCTTATGCTATCTTGAGAGAAGCCACTAGTGAAACCTATGGCCCCCGGGTCTATCTTTCATCATATAAGCTTTCAATCTACTTTTATTTGTGTCTTTACTTTTGCATCTATATGATACGTCTCCAACGTATCTATAATTTTTGATGGGACAATTGCATTTTTGTCACTAGTTGGTTTCTACCCACGGGTTTTGCCCTTACTTTTCGAGCCTGCTCAGTTTTACCCTTACTTTTTCCTTCGAGGTCGTCCAAATGCCCTTCTGTCACGGCTCCGTCCGGTCAATGCCGTTTGACCATGGCGGTGCGCTGTTTTGGACATTTTTACCCCTGTTAAAAATACACACACTCTCTCTCTTACATGCGGGACCCATTGGGAAAAAGAAAAAAGAAAAAACAGACTCTCTCTCTCTCCTTACATGCGGGGAACATGAGTAAATAAAAAAAGTAAAAAAAACACACTCTATCTCCTACCTGTACCTCACCGGAGTGCGTCTCACGGTCGGCGGCCGGCGGCGCTCCGTAAGGGCTGCGGGGGAGCGGTCGGGAGGTCGGGACTCGCACGAGGAGATCCCCATGTATACGATGGAGAGTTAAGGGAGGCCGGTAAGGTCCGGAAGCGAGGGGACGGAGCTCGGTGGCGATGGCCGAAGCACGGGCTACGCAGGGGAGGTATGTCCAGGTCAAGGAACTCAATGGGGAGGCACCAGAAGCTTTGTGGGGACGTCCTGAAGCCCATGATGTACGCAAAGACGGCGGGGGCTTGCAGGATACGGAGATCGAGCAGCGACCGCCGGCAATCGGAGGTGGGGAAGATGATGACTAGGTCAGCGGTTCCAGCGTCCCTTCGTTGATTCTCTTTGCGGAGATACTCATGCAGTGGTTGTGAACCTCTGAGACACCTTATTGGGGGCACGGGGAAGCCGTTGGCCACGCGGACGACCAACTTGCCTGTAGTTCCGGCGAGATCCCCCTCCTGGATGTGCACGCGCGCGCCCTCCTAAGGTTCATCGACTGGGCCATGCGTGCGACCCATGGTTCCCACGCTCCTCCCGGCAGCCTCGCGCGAAGTTCTTCAGCCGCACGCTGAGCTCCGGTGGCGCCTCGTTGGCTGCCCTCGTAGTGGCTCCGGTGGCGCCTCGTCGTCCGCGCTACACGTGCGCCCTGCGGATCCCGTGCGCCTCCAGCGCGGGAGGTTCCACGCCCGCAGGTCGAGCTCCGGCGAGCTCCCACGATTGGTCGTGCACGCCGGCGGTGGCCATATCGGAGCCGGCATCGTGTCCTTGCCATGGTTTTGCCGGCCTAATTAGTTTAGGCTAATAGCCCAATGCCAAGCGGGCCCGTTAGTGTCAGGTGTTTAGTTTAGTTAGCAGGGTTAATAGCCCACTGCCAAGTGGGCCTCCGTTAGTATTAGGTTAGTTGTTTAAATTAGTCAGCAGAAAATTTACTCAAAAAAAGTTGTTTAAATTAGTTCTAGCATTAGCATGGCCCAGTTTCAATGACATGTGGACCCCAGCCTTCATGTTGACTAGTCCTTGTTGACTGGAGCATCAAGACAGGGGCACAAATGTCCAAAACGGCACTCCGCCGTGGTCAAACGGCGTTGACCGAACGGAGCCGTGACGGAAGGGTATTCAGATGACCTCGTAGAAAAAACTAAGGGCAAAACTGAGCAGACTCAAAAAGTAAGGGCAAAACCCGTGGGTAGGAACCAACTAGGGACAAAAATGCAATTGTCCCATTTTTTATTGTTCCATGCTATTATATTACCCCTTTTGGATGTTTATGGGCTTTATTTTACACATTTATATCATTTTTGGGACTAACTTACTAATCGGAGGCCCAGCCCATATTGCTGTTTTTTTGCCTATTTCAGTATTTCGAAGAAAAGGAATATCAAACGGAGTCCAAACGGAATGAAACCTTCGGGAGCGTGATTTTTGGAATGAACATGATTCGGAGAGCTTGGAGTGCAAGTCAAGAAGGTCTCGAGGGCCCCACGAGATAGGGGGCCGCCCCCTATCTCGTGGGCCCCTCGGGCGGCCACCGACGTACTTCTTCCTCCTATATATACCTACGTACCCCGAAAACATCCAGGAGCACCACAAAACACAATTTCCACCGTCGTAACCTTCTGTATCCACGAGATCCCATCTTGGAGCCTTCGCCGGCACTCTATCGGAGGGGGGATCAACCACGGAGGGCATCTACATCAACATCCTTGCCCCCCTGATGAGTTGTGAGTAGTTTACCACAGACCTACGGGTCCATAGTTATTAGCTAGATGGCTTCTTATCTCTTTTTGGATCTCAATACAATGTTCTCCCCCTCTCTTGTGGAGATCTATTCGATGTAAACTCTTTTTGCGGTGTGTTTTTCGAGATCCGATGAATTATGGGTTTATGATCAAGTTTATCTATGAATGATATTTGAATCTTCTCTGAATTCTTTTATGTATGATTGAGTTATCTTTGCAAGTCTCTTCGAATTATCAGCCTGGTTTGGCCTACTAGATTGGTCTTTCTTGCCATGGGAGAAGTGCTTAGCTTTGGGTTCAATCTTGTGGTGCTCTTACCCAGTGACAGAAAGGGTTGCAAGACACGTATTGTATTGTTGCCATTGAGGATAACAAGATGGGGTTTATATCATATTGCATGTGTTTATCCCTCTACATCATGCCATCTTGCTTAATGCGTTACTCTGTTCTTATGAACTTAATACTCTAGATGCAGGCAGGAGTCGGTCGATGTGTGGAGTAATAGTAGTAGATGCAGGCAGGAGTCGGTCTACTTGTTATGGACGTGATGCCTATATACATGATCATGCCTAGATAATCTCATAACTACGCGCTTTTCTATCAATTGCTCGACAGTAATTTGTTCACCCACTTTAATACTTATGCTATCTTGAGAGAAGCCTCTAGTGAAACCTATGGCCCCCGGATCTATCTCTTATCATATTTGTTTTCCATCTACTTTATTTGCATCTTTACTTTTTGCATCTATATTACAAAATACCAAAAATATATTTATCTTATCATACTATCTTTATTAGATCTCACTTTCGCAAGTAGCTGTGAAGGGCTTGACAACCCCTTTATTGCGTTGGTTGCGAGTTCTCAGTTTGTTTGTGTAGGTGCGTGGGACTTTTGAGGAGCCTCCTACTGGATTGATACCTTGGTTCTCAAAACTGAGGGAAATACTTACGCTACACTTTGCTGCATCACCCTCTCCTCTTCGAGGAAAACCAACGCAAGCTCAAGACGTAGCAAGAAGGATTTCTGGCACCATTGCCAGGGAGGTCTTCGCTCAAGTCAAGACATACCAAGTACCCATCACAAACCCATCTCCCTCGCATTTACATTATTTGCCATTTGCCTCTCGTTTTCCTCTCCCCCACTTCACCATTGCCGTTTTATTTGCCCTCTCTTTCCCAATCTCCTCCTCTCTTTTCGCTTCCCTTCTTTTGTGTGCTCGTTTGCTTGTTTGACCTTATGGCCGCGCCTAAGGGTCCTGACCACCTTCTCAGAAGGATGGATGAGATTGAATCAAATATTACAAGCTTTATGAATTTGCAATGTGAGCATAATAATTTCTTTAGAAAAGAGCTTAAGGAACAAAAGAGTTTTTTGGGTTTTATGAATAAAGAGCTTGATGATATGAACAAAGAACTCTATGGAGTTAACGCTCAAATTACCCGGCTTGAAAATGCTATAGCCAAAATTTCTGACAAGCAAGCCACCTTAGTCAATAAGATGGCCGCTAAACCAGAAAAATTACATGAAAATAATGATGAGGATCTTAAAGTTATTGATGCGTCTCTGATTAGATCTATGTTTTGCAATATGAATTTTGATGATTATGGGAGTGATGATGAATCCACTTTGCCTAGAAGGCGTCCCAAAAATTCGGAGTCTTTAGATCTTGATGCTAAATTTGGTAAAAGTGAGATTGGAGAATCCTCAACTTCTAATAATATTGAACCTACTATCTCGGATTTCAAGGAATTTGATTATGATAATTGCTCTTTAAAAGGTTGTATTTCCTTGTTACAATTTGTTGTTAATTCTCCTCATGCTTATAGTAAAAATAAAGCTTTTACCAAACATATTGTTGATGCCTTGATGCAGTCTTATGATGAAAAACTTAATTTGGAAGTTTCTATACCTAGAAAACTTAATGATGAGTGGGAACCTACTATAAAAATTAGAATTAAAGATTATGAGTGTTTTGCTTTGTGTGATTTGGGTGCTAGTGTTTCCACGATTCCGAAAACTTTATGTGATATTCTAGGTTTCCATGATCTTGATGATTGCTCTTTAAATTTGCACCTTGCGGATTCCACCATTAAAAAGCCTATGGGAAGGATCAATGATGTTCTTATTGTTGCAAATAGAAATTTGGTGCCCGTAGGTTTTATCGTTCTTGATATAGATTGCAATCTTTCTTGTCCTATTATTCTTGGTAGACCTTTCCTTAGAACGATTGGTGCGATTATTGATATGAAGGAAGGGAACATTAGATTGCAATTTCCCTTAAAGGAAGGCATGGAGCACTTTCCAAGAAAGAAATTCAAATTACCTTATGAATCTATCATGCGTGCTACTTATGAATTTAGTGCCAAAGATGACACTCATTAGATCTATCCTTGCTTTTATGCCTAGCTAAGGGCGTTAAACAATAGCGCTAGTTGGGAGGCAACCCAATTTTCTTTATGTTTTTTTGTTTTTGCTCCTGTTTAGTAATAAATCTTGCATCTACCTACTGTTTAGATGTGTTTTTATTTTTTAATTAGTGTTTGTGCCAAGTAGAACCTATAGGATAACCTACGATCATAGTTGATTTGATTCTGCTGAAAAACAGAAACTTTGCACGCACGAATATAATTTTATTAAATCACAGGAACGTGCTTTTGCATTGATTCTTTTTGATTCTGTTCAATAAACAAATTGTCCAGGACTTCCTATTTTGGTAGGAGTTTTAGAGTTCCAGAAGTTTGCGTTAGTTACAGATTGCTACAGACTGTTCTGTTTTTGACAGATTCTGTTTTTCGTGTGTTGTTTGCTTATTCCAATGCATCTATGGCTAGTAAATTAGTTTATAAACCATAAAGAAGTTGTAATACAGTAGGTTTAACACCAATATAAATAAAGAATGAGTTCATTGCAGTACCTTATGTGGTGGTTTTGTTTTCTTTCACTAACGTAGCTTATAAGATTTCCTGTTGAGTTTTGTGTTGTGAAGTTTTCAAGTTTTGGGTAAAGCTTTTATGGACTATGGAATAAGGAGTGGCAAGAGCCTAAGCTTGGGGATGCTCATGGTACCCCAAGATATTCAAGGATGGCCAAAAGCCTAAGCTTGGGGATGCCCCGGGAAGGCATCCCCTCTTTCGTCTTCGTTCATTGGTAACTTTACTAGGAGCTATATTTTTATTCGCCACATGATATGTGTTTTGCTTGGAGCGTCGTGTATTATATTAGTCTTTGCTTTTTAGTTTACCACAATCATCCTTGCTGTAGACACTTTTTGGGAGAAGCCTATTTGATTAGAATTTGCTAGAATACTCTATGTGCTTCACTTATATCTTTTGAGTTTGATAGTTTTTGCTCTAGTGCTTCACTTATATCTTTTAGAGCACGGTGGTGTATTAATTTTGAAGAAATTGCTAGTCTCTCATGCTTCACTTATATCATTTTGAGAGTCTTTTATAACAGCATGGTATTTGCTATGATCATAAAGTTGGTCCTAGAATGATGAGCATCCAAGTTGGGTATAATAAAAACTATCATAGAAAAGTGAATTGGATGCTATGATCAATTTGATGCTTGATAATTGTTTTGAGATATGGAGGTAGTAATATTAAATTCATGCTAGCTGGGTGATTATGAATTTAAAGAATGCTTGTGTTGAAGCTTGTGGTTCCCGTAGCATGCACGTATGGTGAACCGCTTTGTGATGAAGTTGGAGCACAATTTTATTTATTGATTGTCTTCCTTATGAGTGGCGGTCGGGGACGAGCGATGGTCTTTTCCTACCAATCTATCCCCCTAGGAGCATATGCGTAGTACTTTGGTTTTTGAAGACTTCTAAATTTTTGCAACAAGTATATGAGTTCTTTTGATTAATGTTGAGTCCATGGATTATACGCACTCTTTCACCCTTCCACCATTGCTAGCCTCTCTTGTATTGTGCAAATTTTGCCGGTACCATACACCCACCATTTACCTTCCTCAAAACAGCCACCACACCTACCTATTATGGCATTTCCATAGCCATTCCGAGATATATTGCCATGCAACTTTCCACCATTCCGTTCATATGACACACATTACTTTTGTCATATTGCTTTTTGCATGATCATGTAGTTGACATTGTATTTGTGGCAAGGCCACCTTCATAATTTTCATACGTGTCACTCTTGATTCATTGCATATCCCGGTACACTGCTGGAGGCATTCATATAGAGTCATATCTTGTTCTAGCTTTGAGTTGTAAATCCATAAAAGTGTGATGATCTTCATTATTAGAGCATTGTCCTAGTGAGGAAAGGATGATGAAGACTATGATTCCCCCATAAGTCGGGATGAGACTTCGGACTTTACAAAAAAAAAGGACAAAGGCCAAAAAGAAAAAAAAAGATAGGCCAAAGAAAAAAAGAGAAAAGAAGAAAAAAGAAAAAATAAAATGAGAGAAAAAGAGAGAAGGGACAATGCCACTATCTCTTTTTCCACACTTGTGCTTCAAAATAGCACCATGATCTTCATGATAGAGAGTCTCATATGTTGTCACTTTCATATACTAGTGGAAATTTTTCATTATAGAACTTGGCTTGTATATTCCAATGATGGGCTTCCTCAAAGTGCCCTAGGTCTTCGTGAGCAAGCAAGTTGGATGCACCCCACTTAGTTTCTTTTATTGAGCTTTCATATGTTTATAGCTCTAGTGCATCCGTTGCATGGCAATCCCTACTCACTCGCATTGATATCTATTAATGGGCATCTCCATAGCCCGTTGATACGCCTAGTTGATCTGAGACTATCTTCTCCCTTTTTGTCTTCTCCACAACCACCATTCTATTCCACATATAGTGCTATGTCCATGGCTCATGCTCATGTATTGCGTGAAAGTTGAAAAAGTTTGTGATTATTGAAGTATGAAACAATTGCTTAACTTGTCATCGGGGTTGTGCATGATTAAATACTTTATGTTACGAAGATAGAGCATAGCCAGACTATATGATTTGGTAGGGATAACTTTCTTTAGCCATGTTAATTTGAGAAGACATGATTACTTTGATTAGTATGCTTGAAGTATTACTATTTCTTATGTCAATATGAACTTTTATTTTGTATTCATTTGGGTCTGAACATTCATGCCACAATAAAGAAAATTACATTAAGAAATATGCTAGGTAGCATTCCACATCAAAAATTTCTTTTTTATCATTTACCTACTCGAGGACGAGCAGGAATTAAGCTTGGGGATGCTTTATACGTCTCCAACGTATCTATAATTTTTTATTGTTCCATGCTATTATATTACCCCTTTTGGATGTTTATGGGCTTTATTTTACACATTTATATCATTTTTCGGACTAACCTACTAACCGGAGGCCCAGCCCATATTGCTGTTTTTTTTGCCTATTTCAGTATTTCGAAGAAAAGGAATATCAAACGGAGTCCAAACGGAATGAAACCTTCGGGAGGGTGATTTTTGGAACGAACATGATCCAAAGAGCTTGGATTGCAAGTCAAGAAGCTCCCGAGGGCCCCACGAGATAGGGGGCCGCGCCCCCTGTAAGGTGCGCCCCCCTGTCTCGTGGGCCCCTCGGGCGGCCACCGACGTACTTCTTCCTCCTATATATACCTATGTACCCCAAAAACATCCAGGAGCACCACGAAACACAATTTCCACCGCCGTAACCTTCTGTATTTGCGAGATCCCATCTTGGAGCCTTCGCCGGCACTCTGCCGGAGGGGGGATCAACCATGGAGGGCCTCTACATCAACATCCTTGCCCCTCTGATGAGTTGTGAGTAGTTTACATTAGACCTACGTGTCCATAGTTATTAGCTAGATGGCTTCTTCTCTCTTTTTGGATCTCAATACAATGTTCTCCCCCTCTCTTGTGGAGATCTATTCGATGTAAACTATTTTTGCGGTGTGTTTTTCGAGATCCGATGAATTGTGGGTTTATGATCAAGTTTATCTATGAATAGTATTTGAATCTTCTCTGAATTCTTTTATGTATGATTGAGTTATCTTTGCAAATCTCTTCGAATTATCAGTTTGGTTTGGCCTACTAGATTGGTCTTTTGTTGCCATGGGAGAAGTGCTTAGCTTTGGGTTCAATCTTGCGGTGTTCTTACCCAGTGACAGAAAGCGTTGCAAGACACGTATTGTATTGTTGCCATCGAGGATAACAAGATGGGGTTTATATCATATTGCATGTGTTTATCCCTCTATATCATGTCATCTTGCTTAATGCGTTACTCTGTTCTTATGAACTTAATACTCTAGATGCAGGCAGGAGTCGGTCGATGTGTGGAGTAATAGTAGTAGATGCAGGCAGGAGTCGGTCTACTTTTTATGGACGTGATGCCTATATACATGATCATGCCTAGATAATCTCATAACTATGCGCTTTTCTATGAATTGCTCGATAGTAATTTGTTCACCCACTGTAATACTTATGCTATCTTGAGAGAAGCCTCTAGTGAAACCTATGGCCCCCGGGTCTATCTCTTATCATATTTGTTTTCCATCTACTTTCTTTGCATCTTTACTTTTTGCATCTATATTACAAAATACCAAAAATATATTTATCTTATCATACTATCTTTATTAGATCTCACTTTCGCAATTGGCCGAGAAGGGATTGACAACCCCTTTATTGCGTTGGTTGCGAGTTCTCAGTTTGTTTGTGTAGGTGCGTGGGGCTTTTGAGGAGCCTCCTACTGGATTGATACCTTGGTTCTCAAAACTGAGGGAAATACTTACGCTACAATTTGCTGCATCACCCTCTCCTCTTCGAGCAAAACCAACGCAAGCTCAAGACGTAGCACTATATTATAAAATACCAAACATATATTTATCTTATCATACTATCTCTATCAGATCTCATTTTCGCAAGTGGTCGTGAAGGGATTGACAACCCCTTTACTGCGGTGGTTGCGAGTTCTTTGTTTGTTTGTGTAGGTGTGTGGGACTTTTGAGGATCCTCCTACTGGATTGATACCTTGGTTCTCAAAAACTGAGGGAAATACTTACGCTACTATTGCTGCATCACCCTTTCCTCTTCAAGGAAAACCAACGCAAGCTCAAGACATAGCAAGAAGGATTTCTGGCGCCGTTGCCGGGGAGGTCTTCGCTCAAGTCAAGACATACCAAGTACCCATTACAAACTCATCTCCCTCGCATTTACATTATTTGCCATTTGCCTCTCGTTTTCCTCTCCCCCACTTCACCCTTGCCGTTTTATTTGCCCTCTCTTTCCCAATCTTCTCTCTCTCTTTCATTAGCCTTCTTCTTCTCCCTCGCTTTTGTTTGCCGTTATGTCTGAAATTGGGGAGATTATTGTTGATATGAAAAATAATGATAACATGGAAAATTCTGAGGCTCCGGCTGAAGAACCCCCTATCTTGCATACTAAAAAGTTTCAAATCGGTACTGGTAACACTATTGGAAAAGGTGTTATTCAAGATTTCTTTACTTATGCCGGTGCTTTACCTTCCATGGGTGGTTCCATTCTTCATAGAACTAGTAGTCTTGTGGATGCTATCACTATGCTTGCAGTTGAACTTGAAAGACAATTTATGCATATGCATCCTTGCATACAAAGAATTTTCCTAGAATTTTCCAATATTGAGCATTCTTCTGTTAAGCACGCTGTTACTATTTTTTTGGCTCATGAGTCTAGATTTATAATAAGAGAGGCCAAAGAAATCTTTGCGCACTATAGGGTGGACGCCGGTCGTCCTCCCATAGAGGCGGTCCTCTTCGATCAAGAGGAAATTAGGCGTTTTCAATCTTCGGACTATGTTGCTTTCAATGAAAACCTTAGAAAAAAGGTTCCTACCAATGTACTAGTTGATAGAATTTCCGAACTTAATAATGATTTTGCTTTTCGAAATAGTGAGCTAGGATACTCTATTGAGTATAGGCTCACGAGATTTTGCCAAAAGAATGCTTATAGTGATGAATTAGTTGTTCATTATGAAGGGCCAAAGGAGGAACCCGTTCCTCCTGTGATTGATCTTGGGGACTTTTGTCCCGCCAAATTTAGCCCTTTTGATTAATTTTTCTTGCCTCAAAGAAAACTTGCTGCTGAACGTAGAGAATATGAGATGAGTTTTCAAGATCTATCTTATTATTATGGCACTACTTAGATCTATCTTCGCTTTTATGCCTAGCTAGGGGCGTTAAACGATAGCGCTAGTTGGGAGGCAACCCAATTTTATTTGTGTTTTTTGTTTTTGTTTATGTTTAGTAATAAATTTTGCATCTACCTTCTGTTTAGATGTGTTTTTATGTTTTAATTAGTGTTTGTGCCAAATAGAACCTATAGGATAACCTATGATGATAGTTAATTTGATTCTGCTGAAAAACAGAAACTTTGCACGCATGAAATTAGTTTTGTTAAATCACAGAAACATGTTTTTGCGTTGATTCTTTGTGTTGCTGATCAATAGACAAATTTTGCAGGACTTCCTATTTTGGTAGGAATTTTAGAGTTCCAGAAGTTCGCGTTAGTTACAGATTGCTACTGACTGTTCTGTTTTTGACAGATTCTGCCTTTCGTGTGTTGTTTGCTTATTTTGATGCATCTATGGCTAGTAAATAGTTTATAAACCATAGAGAACTTGGAACACAGTAGGTTTAACACAAAAATAAATAAATAATGAGTTCATTACAGTACCTTATGTGGTGGTTTTGTTTTCTTTCACTAACAGAGATTATGAGATTTCCTGTTGAGTTTTGTGTTGTGAAGTTTTCAAGTTTTGGGTAAAGATTTGATGGACTATGGAATAAGGAGTGGCAAAAGCCTAAGCTTGGGGATGCCCCGGAAAGGCAACCCCTCTTTCGTCTTCGTTCATCGGTAACTTTACGTGGAGCTATTTTTTTATTCGCCACATGATATGTGTTTTGCTTGGAGCGTCGTGTATGATATTTATATTTGCTTTTTAGTTTTCCACAATCGTCCTTGCTGTACACACCTTTTGGGAGAAGCCTACTTGATTGAAATTTATTAGAATATGCTATGTGCTTCACTTATATCTTCTGAGCTTGATAATTTTTTGCTCTAGTGCTTCACTTATATCTTTTAGAGCACAGCGGTGGCTTAATTTTGTAGAAATTGCTAGTCCCTCATGCTTCACTTATATCATTTTGAGAGTCCTTTAGAACAACATGGTATTTGCTATGGTTATAAAATTGGTCCTATAATGGTAGGCATCCAAGTTGGGTATAATAAAAACTATCATAGGAAGTGAATTGGATGCTATGATCAATTTGATACTTGATAATTGTTTTGAGATATGGAGGTAGTGATATTAAAGTCATGCTAGTTGGGTGGTTATGAATTTAAAGAATGCTTGTGTTTAAGTTAGCAAGTCCCGTAGCATGCACATATGGTTAAAGTTGTGTAACAAATTTGAAACATGAAGTGTACTTGGATTGTGCATCCTTATGAGTGGCGGTCAGGGACGAGCGACCGTCTTTTCCTACCAATCTATCCCTCTAGGATCATGCACATAGTGCTTGGTTTTTGATGACTTCTAAATTTTTGCAATAAGTATATGAGTTCTTATGACTAATGTTGAGCCCAGGGATTATACGCACTTTTACCTTTCCATTATTGCTAGCCTCTTTGGTACCGTGCATTGCCCTTTCTCACCTTGAGAGTTGGTGCAAACTTCGCCGTTGCATCCAAACCCCGTGATACGATACGCTCTATCACACATAAACCTCCTTATATCTTCCTCAAAACAGCCACCATACCTACCTATTATGCCATTTCCATAGCCATTCCGAGATATATTGCCATGCAACTTTCCACTGTTCCGTTTATCAGCATGACATACATTACTATTGTCATATTGCCATTGCATGATCATGTAGTTGACATCGTATTTGTGGCAAGGACACCATGCATAATTTTTCATACATGTCACTCTTGATTCATTGCACCATCCCGGTACACCACCGGAGGCATTCACATAGAGTCATATCTTATTCTCGTTTCGAGTTGTAATTCATGTGTTGTAATCAATAAAAAGTGTGATGATCATCATTATTAGAACATTGTCCCAAAGAAAAAAAAAGAAAGGCCAAAAGAAAAAAAGAAAGGCCAAAGAAAAAAGAAAAGAAAAAAGAAAGAAAAAAGAAATAAAAGAGAATAGATAAAAAGGGGCAATGTTACTATCTCTTTTTCCTCACTTGTGCTTCAAAGTAGCACCATGTTCTTCATATAGCGAGTCTCATATATTGTGCTTCAAAGTAGCACCATATTTTTCATATAGTGAGTCTCATATGTTGTCACTTTCATATACTAGTGGGAATTTTTCATTATAGAACTTGTCTTGTATATTCCTACGATGGGCTTCCTCGAATGCCCTAGGTCTTCGTGAGCAAGCAAGTTGGATGCACACCCACTAGTTTTCTTTTGTTGAGCTTTCATTCATTTATAGCTCTAGTGCATCCGTTGCATGGCAATCCCTACTCCTCATGTTGACATCAATTGATGGGCATCTCCATAGCCTGTTGATTATCCTCGTCAATGTGAGCTTTCTCCTTTTTTGTCTTCTCCACACAATACCCATCATAATATTCTATTCCACCCATAGTGCTATATCCATGGCTCACGCTCATGTATTGTGTGAAAGTTGAAAAAGTTTGAGATTATTTAAGTATGAAACAATTTCTTGGCTTATCATCGGGGATGTAGAATTTGGGAACATTTTTGTGTGACGAAAATGAAGCATAGCCTAACTATATGATTTTGTAGGGATGAACTTTCTTTAGCCATGTTATTTTGAGAAGACATGATTACTTTGATTAGTATGCTTGAAGTATTACTATTTCTTGTGTCAATATGAACTTTTATTTTGAATTATTTGGATCTGAATATTCATGCCCCAATAAAGAAAATTACATTGAGAATTATGCTAGGTAGCATTCCACATCAAAAATTCTGTTTTTATCATTTACCAACTCGAGGACGAGCAGGAATCAAGCTTGGGGATGCTTGATACGTTTCCTTCGTATCTATAATTTGTGATTGTTCCATGCTATTATATTACCCCTTTTGGATGTTTATGGGCTTTATTTTACACATTTTTATCATTTTTGGGACTAACCTACTAACCGGAGGCCCAGCCTGTATTGCTGTTTTTTTGCCTATTTCAGTATTTTGAAGAAAAGGAATATCAAACGGAGTCCAAACAGAATGAAACCTTCAGGAGCATGATTTTTGGAATGAACGTGATCCAGAGGACTTGGAGTTCAAGTCAAGAAGCAATCGAGGCGGCCAGGAGATAGGAGGGCGCGCCCCTATCTCCTGGGCCCCTCAGGCGACCACCGACGTACTTCTTCCTCCTATATATACCCATGTACCCCGAAAACATCCATGGAGCCAACGAAAAACAATTTCCACCCCCGTAACCTTCTGTATCCGTGAGATCCCATCTTGGAGCCTCCGTCGGCGCTCCACCGGAGGGGGAATCAACCACGGAGGGCTTCCACATCAACACCATAGCCCCTCCGATGAGTTGTGAGTAGTTTACCACAGACGTTCAGGTCCATAGTTGTTAGCTAGATGGCTTCTTCTCTGTTTTTTGGATCTCAATACCATGTTCTCCCCCTCTCTTGTGGAGATCTATTCGATGTAAACTCTTTTGCGGTGTGTTTGTCGAGATCCGATGAATTATGGGTTTATGATCATTTTATCTATGAGAAATATTTGAATCTTCTCTGAATTGTTTTATGTATGATTGAGTTATCTTTGTAAGTCTCTTCAAATTATCAGTTTGGTTTGGCCTACTAGATTGATCTTTCTTGCCATGGGAGAAGTGCTTAGCTTTGGGTTCAATCTTGTGGTGTCCTTACCCAGTGACAACAGGGGTTGCAAGGCACGTATTGTATTGTTGCCATCTAGGACAAAAAGATGGGGTATATATCATATTGCATGAGTTTATCCCTCTACATCATGTCATCTTTCTTAATGCGTTACTATGTTCTTATGAACTTAATACTCTAGATGCATGCTGGATAGCGGTCGATGTGTGGAGTAATAGTAGTAGATGCAGGCAGGAGTCGGTCTACTTGTTACGGACGTGATGCCTATATACATGATCATGCCTAGATAATCTCATAATTGTTCGCTTTTTTATCAATTGCTCGACAGTAATTTGTTCACCCACAGTAATGCTTATGCTATCTTGAGAGAATCCAGTAGTGAAACGTATGGCCCCCGGGTCTATCTTTCATCATATAAGCTTTCAATCTACTTTTATTTGTATCTTTACTTTTGCATCTATATTATAAAATACCAAAAATATATTTATTTTATCATTCTATCTCTATCAGATCTCACTTTCGCAAGTGGCTGTGAAGGGATTGACAACCCCTTTATTGCGTTGGTTGCGAGTTCTTTGTTTGTTTGTGTAGGTGCGTTGGACTTTTGAGGATCCTCCTACTGGATTGATACCTTGGTTCTCAAAAACTGAGGGAAATACTTACGCTACTATTGCTGTATCACCCTTTCCTCTTCAAGGAAAACCAAAGCAAGCTCAAGACATAGCCCCCCCCCCACCCTCATGGCCAGGGTGTGGGCCCCCTCTCATACTTCTTTCGCTCAATAATTCTTATTAATTCCAAAAATGACTTCCGTGGAGTTTCAGGACTTTTGGAGCTGTGCATAATACGTTTCCAATATTTGCTCCTGTTCCAGCCCAGAATCATAGCTACCGGCATTCTCCCTCTTCATGATAAACCTTGTAAAATAAGAGAGAATAGCCATAAGTATTGTGGCATAACATGTAATAACAGCCCATAATGCAATAAATATCAACATAAAAGCATGATGCAAAATGGACGTATCAGCGAGCTATTGATCTACAACATAGATATGCAAATACTATCAGGACTAAGTTCATGATAAATTAAGGTTCAATTAATCATATTACTTAAGAACTCCCACTTAGATAGACATCCCTCTAGTCATCTAAATAATCATGTGGTCCATATCAACTAAACCATGTCCGATCATCACGTGGGATGGAGTAGTTTTCAATGGTGAACATCTCTATCTTGATCATATCTACTATATGATTCACGTTCGACCTTTCGGTCTTAGTGTTCCGAGGCCATATCTGCATATGCTAGGCTCGTCAAGTTTAACCCGAGTATTCTGCGTGTGCAAAACTAGCTTGCACCCATTGTATGTGAATGTAGAGCTTATCACACCCGATCATCATGTGGTGTCTCGGCACGACGAACTGTAGCAACGGTGCATACTCAGGGAGAACACTTATACCTTGAAATTTAGTGAGGGATCATCTTATAATGCTACCGCCGAACTAAGCAAAATAAGATGCATAAAAGATAAACATCACATGCAATCAAAATATGTGACATGATATGGCCATCATCAACTTGTGCCTTTGATCTCCATCTCCAAAGCACCGTCATGACCTCCATCGTCACCGGCTTGACTCCTTGATCTCCATCGTAGCATCATTGTCGTCTCGCCAACTATTGCTTCTACGACTATCGCTGCCGCTTAGTGATAAAGTAAAGCAATTACATGGCGATTGCATTTCATACAATAAAGCAACAACCATAAGGCTCCTGCCAGTTGCTGATAATGCTTACAAAACATGATCATCTCATACAACAATTTATATCTCATCACGTCTTGACCATCTCACATCACAACATGCCCTGCAAAAACAAGTTAGATGTCCTCTACTTTGTTGTTGTAAGTTTTACGTGGCTGTTAAAGGCTTCTAGCAAGAACCGTTCTTACCTATGCATCAAAACCACAACGATTTTTTGTCAAGTGTGATGTTTTAACCTTCAACAAGGACCGGGCGTAGTCAAACTTGATTCAACTAAAGTTGGAGAAACCGACACCTGTTAGCCACCTGTGTGCAAGGCACGTCGATAGGACCAGTCTCATGAACGCGGTCATGTAATGTCGGTCCAGGCCGCTTCATCCAATAATACCGCTGAATCAAAGTAAGATGTTGCTGGTAAGTAGTATGACTATTATCGCTCACAACTCTTTGTGTTCTACTCGTGCATATAACATCTACGCATAAACTTGGCTCTGATGCCACTGTTGGGGAACATAGTAATTCAAAAAAAATCCTACTATCACGCAAGATCTATCTAGGAGAAGCATAGCAATGAGCGGGGAGAGTGTGTCCACGTACCCTCGTAGACTGAAAGCGGAAGCTTTCAGTAACACGGTTGACGTAGTCGAACGTCTTTGCAATCCAACCGATCCAAGTACCAAACATACGGCACCTCCGTGTTCAGCACATGTTCAGCGCGATGACGTCCCTCGAGCTCTTGATCCAGTTGAGGGCGAGGGGGGAGTTCCGTCAGCACGACGGTGTGGCGACGGTGATGATGAAGTTACCGGCGTAGGGCCTTGCCTAAGCACTACAACGATATGAACGAGGTGTGTAACTGTGGAGGGGGGCACCGCACACGGCCTCTGGGGTGCCCCCTTACCACATATATAAAGGAGGGGGAGAGGAGGTCGGCCCTAGAGGGGAGTCCTACTTGGACTCCCGGTCCAAGTAGGATTCGCCCCCCCCCTTTCCTATTCCAACTAGGAGAAGGAGGGAAGGGAGAAGAGGGGAGAAGGAAAGGGGGGCGCCCCCCAACCCTAGTCCAATTCATTTTGGGCTTGGGGGGGCGCCTCCACCTGGCCGCTGCCTCCTCTCTCCACTAGGGCCCATGAAGGCCCATTAACTCCTCGGGCGGTTCCGGTAACCTCCCGGTACTCCAGAAAAATGCCCTAACATCCCGAAACCATTTCAATGTCCAAATGCAACCTTCCAATATAGCAATCTTTATGTCTCGACCATTTCAAGACTCCTCGTCACATCCATGATCTCATCCAGGACACTAAACAAACTTCGGTTCATCAAATCACATAACTCATAATATAAATCGTCATCGAACATTAGGCGTGCAGACCGTACGGGTTCGAGAACTATGTGTTGATGACCGAGACACATTTTTGGTCAATAACCAATAGCGAAACCTGGATGCTTATATTGGATCCTATATATTCTACGAAGATCTTTATCGATCAACCCACATAACAACATACGTTGTTCCCTTTGTCATCGGTATGTTACTTGCTCGAGATTCGATCGTCGGTATCATCATACCTAGTTCAATCTCGTTACTGACAAGTCTCTTTACTCGTCTCGTAATGCATCATCCCGTAAATAACTCATTAGTCACATTGCTTGCAAGGCTTATAGTGATGAGCATTACCGAGAGAGCTTAGAGATACCTCTTTGATACACGGAGTGAAAAATCCTAATCTTGATCTATGCCAACCCAACAAACACCTTCGGAGACACCTGTAGAGCATCTTTATAATCACCCAGTTACATTGTGACGTTTGATAGCACACAAGGTGTTCCTTCGGTATTAGGGAGTTGCATCATCTCATAGTTAGAGGAACATGTATAAGTCATGAAGAAAGCAATAGCAATAAACTAAACGATCATAATGCTAAGCTAATGGATGGGTCTTGTCCATCACACCATTCTCTAATGATGTGATCCTGTTCATCAAATGACAACATATGTCTATGGCTAGGAAACTTAACCATCTTTGATTAACGAGCTAGTCAAGTAGAGGATTACTAGGGACACTCTGTTTGTCTATGTATTCACACATGTACTAAGTTTCCGTTTAATACAATTCTAGCATGAATAATAAAAATTTATCAAGATATAAGGAAATATAAATAACAACTTTATTATTGCCTCTAAGGCATATTTCCTTCATGTTCATCCAATGGTAACCGCCTATACTACCACGGGGTCCTATTCATCCAACCCCCACCGGGAACTGTTTATCCACAACCAACCAACCGGCTCGAACCACCATGTCTCGACTCATTCTATGTATCGTGCGCGCGGTACAATGGTCACTCTTCATCGAGAGGCGACCCAACACCAGTTGGCTATGTCTTGCATAGCGCCTTGATCGGCTTCAGTAAGCAGCAGCAGCGATCGATCGCTCGGGTTCAGTTAGCAGCAGCAGCGAAGGAATCGCTCAGGTTCAGTCAGCAGCGTAGGAATATTCGGGCTCAATTTACAGCCAAGGGATCGACCACTCAGGTTCAGTAATGTATCTACTGCAATTGCTCGGGTTTAGTAAGTGAATGCCTCCCTCGTGTTTAGTTAGGACCAATGCCTCGCACACACACACGCCTACATACGAGAGAAACATGCAAACCACACTGCATCGCTCAGCCCCGACCACCCATCATAGCCGGGAACTCGTGAATTTTTTTTCCGTCATGGATGGCCCAAAGAATGTCATGCAGGTGCGTCTCGGCCCGCCCAGGATGAAAAGCCCAATTTATGTCATGATTTTTTGTCACAGAAGAAGGAGCCCACCACATCTGTGATGGTACGTGTTTTTGTCACAATTATTATCATAGAAGTGCCATAACCATGACAGAAAAAGTTTTCATTCACGCCATAATGTCACGGATGTGTCTTTTTTTTTGTAGTGATGGTTTAATCATCATGAGAAAGCCGAGCATAAAAATCATGTAAGATAATTTCTTTCGGGAGGTCATGACTGGGGCATGTGTACATCATGTACTTAAGCCTCCACCAAGTTTGAGCGATGCTTTCTCCTTCACGAGGACATAAATTATATATATATATATATATATATATATATATATATATATATAATTCCGATCACGATGAACCAGATGCGTAGGATAAAACTTTTGATGAAATTCCAATTCCAATCCCACATTCCAATATCATGTCAATGCCTCTCCCTTCAAAGATAAAGCGAAAACCTTCTTCTTAACTTCATCTCTAGGTAAACCTGCAAACTTAAATAATCCACAAACTTCATCCACATAGATTAGGTCCATATCAGGATGTAGTGTTCAATCTCCTGCATAAGGACCAGCTAGCAGTTTCTTTATCATACCCGAAGCCGAAGGAATCTCACAATAAATATTTTCAGTAGGTGCAGTAGGTTGAGGAGCAACTCTCTGTGCTTCCAGTCGACGTGAAGATACCTCGAACAAACCCCTCAAAGGATTGTTTTCCATAGTAGCAAGTAACAGTAAATTTCAGCATGTAATATAAATGTTTCCTTACCGAAAGCGCTTCACTCCTCGGCAACAGTGCCAGAAAAGAGCCTTGATGACCCACAAGTATAGGGGATCAATCATAGTCCTTATGATAAGTAAGAGTGTCGAACCCAACGAGGAGCAGAAGGAAATGAAAAGCAGTTTTCAGCAAGGTATTTTCTACAAGCACTGAAATTATTGCTAACGAGTAGTTTGATACCAAGAGAATTTGTAACAAGTGACAAGTAGCAATAGTAACTAAAGTGTAGTAAGGTATCCCAATCCTTTTTGTTACAAAGGATATGATGGAATGGTCTCTTATAATAAGCTAAGCATTCTTGAGGACAATGGGAATTTCATCTAGTCACTTTCATCATGTTTGTTTGATTCGCGTTCGCTACTTTGATAATTTGATATGTGGATGGACCAGTGCTTGGGTTCTATTCTTACTTGAACAAGCCTCCCACTTATGATTAACCCCTCTCGCAAGCATCCGCAACTACGAAAGAAGAATTAAGATAAATCTAACCATAGCATGAAACATATGGATCCAAATCAGCCCCTTACGGAATAGCGCATAAACTAGGGTTTAAGCTTATGTCACTCTAGCAACCCACCATCTAATTACTACTCCAAAATGCATTCCCTTAGGCCCAAAGGTGGTGAAGTGTCGTGTAGTCGATGTTCACATAACACCATTAAGGGAATCAACAACATACATACCATCAACATATCGAATGAACACCAAATTTACATGATTACTTATGACAAGACTTCTCCCATGTCCTCATGAACAAAAGTGACTACTCACACATCATATTCATGTCCAATATCAGAGGGGTATTGAATAACATAATGGATTTGAACATATAATCTTCCACCAAATAAACCAACTAGCATCAACTACAAGATGTAATCAACACTACTAGCAACCCACGGGTACCAATCTGAGGTTTTGATACAAAGATTGAATACAAGAGATGAACTAGGGTTTGACATGATATGGTGTTGGTGAAGATGTTGATGAAGATTGGTCCTCCCATGATGAGAGGGTTGTTGGTGATGATGATGGCTTTGATTTCCCCCTCCCGGAGGGAAGTATCCCCGGCGGAATCGCTCTGCCGGAGAGCAAAAGTGCTCTGGCCCAAGTTCCACCTCGAGATGATGGTGCTTTCTCCCGATAGTCCTCTCTTTCTTTATTTTTTCTAGGGCAAATGGGCTTATATACCAAAAGATGGGCACCGAGGGCTGGCCAGGGGCCACACAAGACACCAAGGCGCGCCCTGGGGGTGGGCATGCCCTGGTGCCTCGTGGGCACCTGGGTGGCCCCCTCTGGTACTTCTTTTCTCTAATATTTTTTACTTATTCAAAATAAATCTTCGTGAAATTTCAGCTCATTTGGAGATGTGCAGAATAGGTATCTCTGACATAGCTTTTTCAGGTCCAGAATTCCAGCTGCCGGCAATCTCCCTCTTCATGTAAATCTTGCATATTAAGAGAGAAAAGGCATTAGAATTACTCCACAAAGTGTTATGTTGATTAAAACACTATAAATAGCAGTAGGAAAACATGATGCAAAATGGACATATCAAACAGCACCACGGCTGAGTTCTTACGAGGCCCGTCGCGGTTCGGCGAAACCAACCCCCATTGGTCAAACTGCGGCATGCCCGCGATGAACTTGTGCCTGTTCGTAAAGTGGTACACCGAGTACATATCCTTGGGGAGGTTGTTCACATCTGTGGGGAACAAGACCCTCACGATCTCATGCAGCTCCGATGTCTCATGGTTTACCTTGGCCGGCCGCATCCGGTCCTCGACGCTAGAGCTCTCCCACGCCGTACATGAGCGTGCTTGGAGGGGCGCGATGCACCGGCGCAGGAACTCCTTTGCCACTATCGTCGTCGTCACTTTGGCGGCCTTCACCTTCGCCATCCTCTTCATGAGCGACCTCAACCTCATGTAGACGATCTCGTAGTGCTCCCACCCGGGACCCTTCTCGGCAACCGTGGTTGGGATCTATAAGAGAGGGTTGAACAGCTTGGCGTCCACATAGACCCAACGTGACCTGTAGCCCTCAACCTTCTTTAGAATCTTCATGTCCATAATGTTGTCGGCCATCTTGCCGTTAAGATGGAATGAGGCGCACCCCGAGCGCTGGTGGCCCGCGGTGATCCGCATGCTGTGGAAGTTCTTGAAGAGCGCCACTGATGCCAGCACTCCAAGGAATCCCTCATAAAGGTAGAAGAAGATGGAGAGGAGGAGAACGGAGTTGGTCTGCAGGTGCAGGAGATGAATCCCATAATGGCTGAGGATGGCGTAGAGGAAGTCGGGGAAGGGCGGCACCAGGCTCGCAAAGATGGAGCGGAAGAAGGTGAGGATCATCGATTCCTCCAACTCCTCCAGCGGCAGCCAAGCTGGCTAGATGCGCGTGCCCCCCTCCCCCATTCGTTATGAGCACCGGCCACCATCGGGCACGCCATGGCCAAGCCCTGCTCGTCCTGGATGGAGGACCTCATCAGCGCCAGCTCTGCCGGCCCCTTGCCCTTCACATCGGTGGACTTCTTGGCTGCTTTGGGAGCCATGGCGATGGGGGAAAGATGAGGCAGATTGGGCGCAGGAGGAAGAAGGAGCAGAGGAGCAGTGCACAAGGAGGCGAGGCATGCGAGAAGGCAATGATGGCACCGGCGTCCCGCGCAGGCAGTTTTATGGTAGAGCCACAGTTACCGAGACATCGTGGGGATGTGGGGGTGTCCCCGTCCTGTCGTGCTGCCACGCATCTTTGCCTTGGCCCAATAGTCTTAGGCCCCGTGTTGTTTCGTTATTCAATGGGCGGAAGATGCGTGTCGCGGGCCCGGGGGCTACTGTCGGCCCAGTGGGAACCAGGGTACCGTGGTCCATCTACCTATGATCTAGGAAGGGCCCCTTGGCCCAACTCAGGTGGCTGCCCACCAGCGGGCGCCGCGAAGCCAGCAGCCCCGCGAGGGGCTTCCCATCGAAGGACTTCATCAAGTCCACCACCGCATTGAGTGGCCTCGTGAAGCCCCCCTTGTGAGGCGCCATTCTGCGAGGCCTCCCGAGGGGTCCGTGCGGCGCGAGTCACGTGTCCATCACATGGGTAACGTCATCATGGCAAGCGCCAACCTGTGCGGCCGAGGCAGTTTCCCCTTTCATGCTAAGGGAGCAGTTGCGCCTACCTGCCCCCAAAGCAAGTCCCAAAGCCTTCCGCTTTGGTGAAAGAAGACCAAGACAGTGGTGTGGTAGGACGGAGATCATCATGGAGCCCCCTACGCATCATGGATAACACTTTAGTAGGCGAAGATCACCTTTTGTAAGGATAAGCACCAGCGCCTGTCCCCTTTCAAAATTGACGCCCTTCGGTAGCCCTTGCCCGCTCATATTTTCAAGGAAGATGCCCAAGGCACCTATAAAAGGGGGAGTGCGGCCACTGTAGCATATGATCAACTCTTTGCACCATTGAAGACCCCCAAGAGCTCTAGATCATCTTGTAGCTCCAAGAGCACTATCTACAAGAAATCCGACCAAGTAGGAGCAGGGTTTTACACCGCACGGTCGCCCGAACCTGAGTATCTCGCTCTGTTTTTGACTTGCCTAGCTCGAAGCTTCATAGACGTGAACCAAGCCCTCAGATCTCGAACCGAGGTTTTGAAGGATTTCCCGTGGCTCAGAATCAATCCCCCGACAGTGAACACTGTAAAAAATGACCCACGATGGATCTGATGTTCAACACATCTACAATGTTACATCCGGTGGTGCAAACGCAGATGATCTTCAGGAGGCAGGTACTCTAGCATCCTTTAAAGTCGTAATTCTTTGGATAGACAAAACCCTTGGGTTGCAGCATATACACGTCCTAGATTAAATTTTTAGTGGCAACAGCGGAAGGAACGACGACGCAGGTGCCAACTGCCTTGAGGGCATGCCTACGAGGTCACCGCCCAATACCCCTTTTAGTTACTTTATTAGATTTAGTTTGAATTTCCTTGGTCTAATTAAAATTTTAATTTTTTTCTTTTTTATAAATATAATGAAATTCAACAAATATAATCATGTGTACATGAATTTCATCTGTATTTTTGAATAGTCTATTTAAACTTGTGCGCGCATTTGGTGCATCGAGTTGGACAACCGTATATCCGTTGTCCACAGACACAGTGTGTCCATTTTGGTCACATTGGAGTTGCCTTAAGAGCATCAAAGCCGCTATATCCTCCCGACCCGTAAATTAACTACCGATATATGGTACCGGGCCGAAAAACTTCCCAAACAGGTAACGTATATCCGGTTGTCCCGCAATTTTTTTTACGGCGAGCTCTAAAAATCGTCCTTCGGCTGTCAAATCTTGTGTTTTCCCCTCCTTCTTTGTGGTTTCGTCTATCCCACACTCATTTTGGCAGGAGGGAAAGTTCCATGCGCGCCCGCCATTCCGCCGCTGCCCCTCCCCAAATCTCTGACAAATCTTGCATCCTCCGGCCACCCCGCACCATGGAGAGCTTCGTCCGTCCTCGAATGCATCTCCTCCACCAAGATTCAATCTCGGGGGCACCTTTTCTTGTCGTGGGCGGCTGCAGCCGCCATCGCCATGGATCCAACTTGAAGCTTTGATGGTTGCCACGTTGCGGGCGGATCCGGCTGCTCCGAGCATGATTGAGCAGCTGTCATCCGCACCTGCCGTAGAGAGGCGAGGCGAAGTAGGGGGAGCGGCAATGATGGAGAAGAAGGGGGTTACACTTTTGGCCAATGGTGGGGGAGAAGGGGGCTGTGACTGCTTTGCACCGGATTTGATTTTGGTGAAAGGTAAGATTTGCTGCTTTTCGACCATTTTTCAAACCGGCCGATGGGCGGATTTTGATGTAGTCCCGAATTCATTTTTGTAAATGGATGATATTTGGAGTTCGTCCTCGTCGTCAGAGTCAGATGATTCCAACATAGAGGAGATGCTTTTTGCGATGATGTCGAGCACCTCCTCCTGTTGCACCTCACCGACAAATTTGAAGTCGGCAAGTGAAGGAAATATGTCCTAGAGGCAATAATAAAGTTATTATATATTTCCTTATATCATGATAAATGTTTATTATTCATGTTAGAATTGTATTAACCGGAAACATGATACATGTGTGAATACATAGACAAACTTAAAGTCACTAGTATGCCTCTACTTGACTAGCTCATTAATCAAAGATGGTTATGTTTCCTAACCATAGACATGAGTTGTCATTTGATTAACGGGATCACATCATTAGGAGAATGATGTGATTGACATGACCCATTCCGTTAGCTTAGCACTTGATCATTTAGTATGTTGCTATTGCTTTCTTCATGACTTATACATGTTCCTACAACTATGAGATTATGAAACTCCCGTTTACCGGAGCAACACTTTGTGTACTACCAAACGTCACAACGTAACTGGGTGATTATAAAGGAGCTCTACAGGTGTCTCCAAAGGTACATGTTGAGTTGGCGCATTTCGAGATTAGGTTTTGTCACTCCGATTGTTGGAGAGGTATCTCTGGGCCCTCTCGGTAATGCACATCACTATAAGCCTTACAAGCACTGTAACTAATGAGTTAGTTACGGAATGATGCATTACATAACCAGTAAAGAGACTTGCTGGTAACGAGATTGAACTAGGTATTGAGATACCGACGATCGAATCTCGGGCAAGTAACATACCGATGACAAAGGGAACAACGTATGTTGTTATGCGGTTTGACCGATAAAGATCTTCGTAGAATATGTAGGACCCAATATGAGCATCTAGGTTCCGCTATTTTTTATTGACCGGAAAGGTGTCTTGGTCATGTCTACATAGTTCTTGAACCCGTAGGGTCTGCACGCTTAAGGTTTCGATGACAGTTATATTATGAGTTTATGAGTTTTGATGTGCCGAAGGTTGTTCGAAGTCCCAAATGTGATTACGAACATGACGAGGAGTTTCTAAATGGTCGAGACATGAAGATTGATATATTGGAAGCTTATATTTGGATATTGAAAAGGTTCCGGGTGAAATCGGGATTTTACCGGAGTACCGGGGGGTTACCGGAACCCCCCGGGGGCTTAATGGGCCTACATGGGCCTTAGTGGAAGAGAGGAGAGGCGGCCAGGGCTGGGCCGCGCGCCCCTCCCCCCTAGTCTGAATAGGACAGGGAGAGGGGGCGGCGCCCCCCCCCCTTTCCTTCCTCTCTCTCCCTCCTCTTTCCCCCCTTCTCAAAGTCCAACAAGGAAAGGAGGGAGTCCTACTCCCGGTGGGAGTAGGACTCCCCATGGTGCACCACCTCCTAGGCCGGCCGCCCCTCTCCCCTTGCTCCTTTATATACGGGGGCAGGGGGGCACCTCTAGACACAACAATTGATATCTTGATCTCTTAGCCGTGTGCGGTGCCCCCCTCCACCATAGTCCTCCTCGACAATATTGTAGCGGTGCTTAGGCAAAGGTAGAACATCAAGATCTTCACCATGCCGTCGTGCTGACGGAACTCTCCCTTGACACTCGGCTGGATCGGAGTACGAGGGACGTCATCGAGCTGAACGTGTGCTAGAACTCGGAGGTGTCATAGTTTCGGTGCTTGATCGGTCAGGCCGTGAAGACGTACGACTACATCAACCGTGTTGTTCTAATGCTTCCGCCTTTGGTCTACGAGGGTACGTGGACAACACTCTCCCCTCTCATTGCTATGCATCACCATGATCTTGCGTGTGCGTAGGAATTTTTTTGAAATTACTACGTTCCCCAACAGTGGTATCAGAGCCAGGTTTTATGCGTAGATGTTATATGTACGAGTAGTACACAAGTGAGTTGTGGGTGATACAAGTCATACTGCTTACCAGCATGTCATACTTTGGTTCAGCGATATTGTTGGATGAAGCGGCCCGGACCGACATTATGCATACGCTTATGCGAGACTGGTTCTACCGACGTGCTTTGCACATAGGTGGCTGGCGGGTGTCAGTTTCTCCAACTTTAGTTGAACCTAGTGTGGCTACGCCCGGTCCTTGCGAAGGTTAAAATAGCACTAACTTGACGAACTATCGTTGTGGTTTTGATGCGTACTTAAGAACGGTTCTTGCTCAGCCCATAGCAGCCACGTAAAATTTGCAATAACAAAGTAGAGGACGTCTAACTTGTTTTTGCAGGGCATGTTGTGATGTGATATGGTCAAGACGTGATGCTATATTTTATTGTATGAGATGATCATGTTTTGTAACCGAGTTATCGGCAACTGGCAGGAGCCATATGGTTGTCGTTTCATTGTATGAAATGCGAGCGCCCTGTAATTGCTTTACTTTATCACTAAGCGGTAGCGATAGTCGTAGAAGCAATAGATGGCAAAATCACAACGATGCTATGATGGAGATCAAGGTGTCACGCCGGTGATGATGGTGATCACGACGGTGCTTCGGAGATGGAGATCACAAGCACAAGATGATGATGGCCATATCATATCACTTATATTGATTGCATGTGATGTTTATCCTTTATGCATCTTATCTTGCTTTGATTGACGGTAGCATTATAAGATGATCTCTCAATAATTATCAAGAAGTGTTCTCCCTGAGTATGCACTATTGCGAAAGTTCTTCGTGCTGAGACACCATGTGATGATCGGGTGTGATAGGCTCTACGTTCAAATACAACGGGTGCAAAACAATTGCACACGCTGAATACTCAGGTTAAACTTGACGAGCTTAGCATATACAGATATAGCCTCGGAACACGGAGACCGAAAGGTCGAACATGAATCATATAGTAGATATGATCAACATAGTGATGTTCACCATTGAAAACTACTCCATCTCACATGATGATCAGACATGGTTTAGTTGATTTGGATCACGTGATCACTTAGATGACTAGAGAGATGTCTGTCTAAGTGGGAGTTCTTTAGTAATATGATTAATTGAACTTAAATTTATCATGAACTTAGTACCTGATAGTATTTTGCTTGTCTATGTTTGTTGTAGATAGATGGCTCGTGCTGTTGTTCCGTTGAATTTTAATGCGTTCCTTGAGAAAGCTAAGTTGAAAGATGATGGTAGCAATTACACGGACTGGGTCCGTAACTTGAGAATTATCCTCATTGTTGCACAGAAGAATTATGTCCTGGAAGCACCGTTGGGTGCCAGGCCTGCTGCAGATGCAACTGACGATGTTAAGAACGTCTGGCAGAGCAAAGCTGATGACTACTCGATAGTTCAGTGTGCCATGCTTTACGACTTGGAACCGGGACTTCAACGACGTTTTGAACGTCATGGAGCATATGACATGTTCCAGGAGTTGAAGTAAATATTTCAAGAAAATGCCCGGATTGAGAGATATGAAGTCTCCAATAAGTTGTATAGCTGCAAGACGGAGGAGAATAGTTCTGTCAGTGAACATATACTCAAAAAGTCTGGGTATAATAATTGTTGGGAACGTAGTAATTTCAAAAAAAATCCTACGCACACGCAAGTTCATGGTGATGCATAGCAACGAGAGGGGAGAGTGTTGTCCACGTACCCTCGTAGACTGAAAGCGGAAGCGTTAGAACAACGCGCTTGATGTAGTCGTACGTCTTCACGACCCGGCCGATCAGGCACCGAAACTACGGCACATCCGAGTTCTAGCACACGTTCAGCTCGATGATGTCCCTCGAACTCCGATTCAGCCAAGTGTCGAGGGAGAGTTCCGTCAGCACGACGGCGCGGTGACAATCTTGATGTTCTACCATCGTAGGGCTTCGCCTAAGCACCGCTACAATATTATCGAGGAGGACTATGGTGGAGGGGGGCACCGAACACGGCTAAGAGATCAAGAGATCAATTGTTGTGTCTCCAAGGGGAGCCCCCCTCCCCATATATAAAGGAGTGGAGGAGGGGGAGGGCCGGCCCTCTCTCTATGGCGCACCCTAGGGGAGTCCTACTCCCACCGGGAGTAGGATTCCCCCTTTCCTAGTAGAACTAGGAGCCCTTCCAAGTAGAAGGAGTCGGAGAGAAGGAAAGGGAAGGGAGAAGGAGAAGGAAGGAAGGGGGCGCCCCCTTCCCTAATCCAATTCGGACTAGTCCATGGTGAGGGGTGCGGCCACCCTTTGGGGCCTTTCTCTCCTTTCCCGTATGGCCCATTAAGGCCAATACGAATTCCCGTAACTCTCCCGTACTCTGAAAAATACCCGAATCACTCGGAACCTTTCTGATGTCCGAATATAGTCGTCCAATATATCGATCTTTATGTCTCGACCATTTTGAGACTCCTCGTCATGTCCCTGATCTCATCCGGGACTCTGAACTCCTTCGGTACATCAAAACTCATAAACTCATAATATAACTGTCATCGAAACCTTAAGCGTGCGGACCCTACGGGTTCGAGAACTATGTAGACATGACCGAGACACGTCTCCAGTCAATAACCAATAGCGGAACCTGGATGCTCATATTGGCTCCTATGTATTCTACGAAGATCTTTATCGGTCAAACCGCATAACAACATATGTTGTTCCCTTTGTCATCGGTATGTTACTTGCCCGAGATTCGGTCGTCAGTATCTCAATACCTAGTTCAATCTCGTTACCGGCAAGTCTCTTTACTCGTTATGTAATGCATCATCCTGCAAGTAACTCATTTGTCACATTGCTTGCAAGGCTTATAGTGATGTGCATTACCGAGAGGGCCCGGAGATACCTCTCCAACAATCGGAGTGACAAGACCTAATCTCGAAATACGCCAACTCAACATGTACCTTTGGAGACACCTGTAGAGCTCCTTTATAATCACCCAGTTATGTTGTGACGTTTGGTAGCACACAAAGTGTTCCTTCGGTAAACGGGAGTTGCATAATCTCATAGTTGAAGGAACATGTATAAGTCATGAAGAAAGCAATAGCAACATACTAAACGATCAAGTGCTAAGCTAACGGAATGGGCCATGTCAATCACATCATTCTACTAATGATGTGATCCCGTTAATCAAATGACAACTCAGGTGGTTGGGAAACATAACCATCTTTGATTAATGAGCTAGTCAAGTAGAGGAATACTGGTGACATTATGTTTGTCTATGTATTCACACATGTATCATGTTTCCGGTTAATACAATTCTAGCATGAATAATAAACATTTATCATGAAATAAGGAAATAAATAATAACTTTATTATTGCCTCTAGGGCATATTTCCTTCAGTCTCCCACTTGCACTAGAGTCAATAATCTAGTTCACATCATCATGTGATTTAACACCAACATTCATATCTGTATGTGATTAATACCCATAGTTCACTTCGTTATGTGATCAACATCCAAAGGGCTTACTAGAGTCAATAATCTAGTTCACATCTCTATGTGATTAACACCCAAGGAGTACTAAGGTATGATCTTGTTTTGCTCGTGAGAGAAGTTTAGTCAACGGGTCTGTCACATTCAGAGCCGTATGTATTTTGCAAATATTCTATGTCTATAATGCTCTGCACGGAGCTACTATAGCTAATTGCTCCCACTTTCAATATGTATCCAGATTGAGACTTAGAGTCATCTGGATCGGTGTAAAAGCTTGCACCGATGTAAGTCTTTACGACGGGCTCTTTTATCACCTCCATAATCGAGAAATATTTCCTTAGTCCTTACTAAGGATATTCTTGACCAATGTTCAGTGATCTACTTCTAGATCACTATTGTACTCCCTTGCCAAATTCAAAGCAAGGTATACAATAGGTCTGCTACATAGCATAGCATACTTTATAGAACCTATGACTGAGGCCTAGGGAATGACTTTCATTCTCTTTTCTATTTTCTGCCGTGGTCGAGATTTGAGTCTTACTCAATTTCACACCTTTGCAACACAGGCAAGAACTCTTTCTTTGACTGTTCCATTTTGAACTACTTCAAAAACTTGACAAGGTGTGTACTTATTGAAAAACTTATCAAGCGTCTTGATCTATCTCAATAGATCTTGATGCTCCATATGTAAGTAGCTTTACTGAGGTCTTTCTTTCAAATACTCCTTTATGCTTTCTAGAAAAATTCTACAACATTTCTGATCAACAATATGTTACTCACATATATTTATCAGAAAGGCGGTAGTGTTCCCACTCACTTTATTATAAATATAGGCTTCACTGCAAGTCTGTATAAAACTATATGCTTTGATCAACTTATCAAAGCGTATATTCCAACTCTTAGATGCTTGCACCAGTCCATAGATGGATTGCTGGAGCGTGCACATTTTGTTAGCACCTTTAGGATTGACAAAACTTTTTGGTTGCATCATATACAACTCTTCTTTAAGAAAACCATTAAGGAATGCAGTTTTGACATCCATTTGCCAGATTTCATAAAATGTGACAATTTCTAACATGATTCGGACAGATTTAAGCATCGCTACATTTGAGAAAATCTCATTGTAGTCGACACCTTGAATTTGTCGAAAACCTTTTTGCGACAAGTCGAGCTTTGTAGATAGTAACACTACTATCAGCATCTGTCTTCCTCTTGAAAATCCATTTATACAATATGGCTTGCCGATCATCGGGCAACTCCACCAAAGTCCACACTTTGCTCTCATACATGGATCCCATCTCAGATTTCATGGCCTCAAGCCATTTCGCGGAATCTGGGCTCATCATCGCTTCCTCATAGTTCGTAGATTCATCATGGTCTATTAACATGACTTCCAAAACAGGATTACCATACCACTCTGGTGCGGGCTGTACTTTGGAAGACCTATGAGGTTTTGTAGTAACTTAATCTGAAGTTTCATGATCATCATCATTAGCTTCCTCACTAATTGGTGTAGGAATCACTAGAACTGTTTTCTGTGATGAACTACTTTCCAATTCGGGAGAAGGTACAAATTACCTTATCAAGCTCTACTTTCCTCCCACTCAGTTCTTTCGAGAGAAACTCCTTCTCTAGAAAGGATCCATTCTTAGCAACGAATGTTTTGCCTTCGGATTTGTGATAGAAGGTGTACCCAATAGTTTCCTTTGGGTATTCTGTGAAGACGCACTTCTCCGATTTGGGTTTGAGCATATCAGGTTGAAACCTTTTTCACGTAAGCATCACAACTCCAAACTTTAAGAAACGACAGCTTAGGTTTACTGCTAAACCATAGTTCATACGGTGTCGTCTCAACGGATTTAGATGGTGCCCTATTTAAAGTGAATGCAGCTATCTCTAATGCATAACCCCAAAACGATAGTGGTAAATCAGTAAGATACATCATAGATCGCACCATATCCAATAAAGTGCGGTTACGACGTTCGGACACACCATTATGCTATGGTGTTCCATGTGGTGTGAGCTGTGAAACTATTCCACATTGTTTAAAAATGAAGGCCAAACTCATAACTCAAATATTCTTCTCTACGATCAGATTGTAGAAACTTTATTTTCTTGTTACATTGATTCTCCACTTCACTCTGAAATTCTTTGAACTTTTCAAATGTTTCAGACATGTGCTTCATTAAGTAGATATATGCATATCTGCTCAAATCATCTGTGAAGGTCAGAAAATAACGATACCCGCCATGAGCATCAACACTCATTGGACCGCATACATCGGTATGTATTATTTCCAACAAGTTAGTAGCTCGTTCCATTGTTCCGGAGAACAGAGTTTTAGTCATCTTGCCCAAAAGGCACGGTTCGCAAGCATCAAATGATTCATAACCAAGTGATTCCAAAAATCCATTTTTATGGAGTTTCTTCATGCGCTTTACACCGATATGACCCAAACGGCAGTGCCACAAATAAGTTGCACTATCATTATTAACTTTGCATCTTTTGGGATCAACATTATGAATATGTGTGTCACTATGATCAAGATTCAATAAACCATCACCATTGGGTGTGTGACCATAGAAGGTTTTATTCATGTAAACAGAATAACAATTTATTCTCTATCTTAGATGAATAATCGTATTGCAATAAACATGATCTTATCATATTTATGCTCAACGCAAACACCAAATAACATTTATTTAGGTTTAACACTAATCTCGAAAATATAGGGTGTGTGTCATGATGATCATATCAATCTTGGAACTACTTCCAACACTCATCGTCACTTCCCCTTCAACTAGTCTCTGTTTATTCTGTAACTCCTGTTTCAAGTTACTAATCTTAGCAACCGAACAAGTATCAAATACTCAGGGGCTACTATAAACACTAGTAAGGCACACATCAATAACCTGTATATCAAATATACCCTTGTTCACTTTTCCATCCTTCTTATCCACCAAATATTCAGGGCATTTCCGTTTCTAGTGACCATTTCCTTTGCAGCGTAAGCACTCGCTTTTAAGCTTTGGTCTAGCTTTGGGCTTCTTTGCGGGAGTGACAACTTGCTTGTCATTCTACTTGAAGTTCCCTTTCTTTCCCTTTTCCCTTCTCTTGAAACTAGTGGTCTTGTCAATCATCAACACTTGATGCTCTTTCTTGATTTCTACCTTCGTCGATTTCAACATCACGAAGAGCTCGGGAATTGTTTTCGTCATCCCTTGCATACTATAGTTCATCACGAAGTTCTAGTAACTTGGTGATGGTGACTAGAGAACTCTGTCAATCACTATCTATCTGGAAGATTAACTCCCACTTGATTCAAGCGATTGTAGTACCCAGACAATCTGAGCACATGCTCACTAGTTGAGCGATTCTCCTCCATCTTTTAGCTATAGAACTTGTTGGAGACTTCATATCTCACAACTCGGGTATTTGCTTGAAATATTAACCTCAATTCCTGGAACATCTCATATGGTCCATGACGTTCAAAACATCTTTGAAGTCCCAATTCTAAGCCGTCAAGCATGGTGCACTAAACTATCAAGTAGTCATCATATTGAGCTAGCCAAACGTTCATAACGTCTGCATCTGCTCTGCAATAGGTCTGTCACCTAGTGGTGCATTGAGGACATAATTCTTCTGTGCAGCAATGAGGATAAATCTCATATCACGGATCCAATCCACATCATTCCTACTAACATCGTTCAACACAATTTTTCTCTAGGAACATATCAAAATAAACATATGAAAGCAACAACGCGAGCTATTGATCTACAACATAATTTGCAAAATACTACCAGGACTAAGTTCATGATAAATTTAAGTTCAATTAATCATATTACTTAAGAACTCCCACTTAGACAGACATCTCTCTAGTCATCTAAGTGATCACGTGATCCAAATCAACTAAACCATGTCCGATCAACACGTGAGATGGAGTAGTTTTCAATGGTGAACATCACTATGTTGATCATATCTACTATATGATTCATGCTCGACCTTTCGGTCTCTGTGTTCCGAGGCCATATCTGTATATGCTAGGCTCATCAAGTTTAACCTGAGTATTCCGCGTGTGCAACTGTTTTGCACCCGCTGTATTTGAACGTAGAACCTATCACACCCGATCATCATGTGGTGTCTCAGCACAAAGAACTTTCGCAACGGTGCATACTCAGGGAGAACACTTCTTGATAATTTAGTGAGAGATCATCTTAAAATGCTACCGTCGATCAAAGCAAGATAAGATGCATAAAGGATAAACATCACATGCAATCAATATAAGTGATATGATATGGCCATCATCATCTTGTGCTTGTGATCTCCATCTCCGAAGCACTGTCATGATCACCATCGTCACCGGCGCGACACCTTGATCTCCATCGTAGCATCGTTGCCGTTTCGCCATCTATTGCTTATACGACTATCGCTACCGCTTAGTGATAAAGTAAAGCAATTACAGTGCGCTTGCATTTCATACAATAAAGCGACAACCATATGGCTCCTGCCAGTTGTCGATAACTCGGTTACAAAACATGATCATCTCATACAATAAAATATAGCATCACGTCTTGACCATATCACATCACAACATGCCCTGCAAAAACAAGTTAGACGTCCTCTACTTTGTTGTTGCAAATTTTACGTGGCTGCTACGGGCTGAGCAAGAACCGTTCTTACCTACGCATCAAAACCACAATGATAGTTCATCAAGTTAGTGTTTTTTTAACCTTCGCAAGGACAAGGCATAGCCACACTCAGTTCAACTAAAGTTGGAGAAACTGACACCCTCCAGCCACCTATGTGCAAAGCACGTCGGTAGAACCAGTCTCGTGTAAGCGTACGCGTAATGTCAGTCCGGGCCACTTCATCCAACAATACCGCCGAACCAAAGTATGACATGCTGGTAAACAGTATGACTTGTATCGCCCACAACTCACTTGTGTTCTACTCATGCATATAACATCTACGCATAAAACCTGGCTCGGATGCCACTTGTGTTCAAAAAATTTCCTACGCACACGCAAGATCATGGTGATGCATAGCAACGAGAGGGGAGAGTGTTGTCCACGTACCCTCGTAGACAAAAAGCGGAAGCATTAGAACAACGCGGATGATGTAGTCGTATGTCTTCATGGCCCGGCCGATAACGCACCGAAACTACGGCACCTCCGAGTTCTAGCACATGTTCAGCTGGATGACGTCCCTCGAACTCCGATCCAGCCGAGTGTCGAGGGAGATTTCCGTCAGCACGACGGCGTGGTGACGATCTTGATGTTCTACCGTCGCAGGGCTTCTCCTAAGCACTGCTACAATATTATCGAGGAGGACTATGGTGGAGGGGGGCACCGCACACGGCTAAGAGATCAAGAGATCAATTGTTGTGTCTCCAAGGGGTGCCCCCTCCCCGTATATAAAGGAGTGGAGGAGGGGGAGGGCCGGCCCTCTCTCTATGGCGCACCCTAGGGGAGTCCTACTCCCACCGGGAGTAGGATTCCCCCTTTCCTAGTAGAACTAGGAGCCCTTCCAAGTAGAAGGAGTAGGAGAGAAGGAAAGGGAAGGGAGAAGGAGAAGGAAGGAAGGGGGCTCCCCCTTCCCTAGTCCAATTTGGACTAGTCCATGGGGAGGGGTGCGGCCACCCTTTGGGGCCTTTCTCTCTGAGGGAGTCCTGGATTAGGGGGTATCTAGATAGCCGGACTGTATACATCGTCCGGACTATTGAAGCATGAAGATACAAGACTCAAGACTTTGGCCCGTGTCCGGATGGGACTCTCCTTTGCGTGGAAGACAAGCTTGGCGATCCAGATATTGTGTTTCCTTCCTTGTAACCGACTCCATGTAAACCCTAGCCCTCTCCGGTGCCTATATAAACCGGAGAGGTTGGTCCTTAGAAGGCCGATCACAATTACAATCATACCACCATAGGCTAGCTCCTAGGGTTTAGCATCTATGATCTCGTGGTAGATCTACTCTTGTACTACTCATATCTTCAATATTAATCAAATAGGAAGTAGGGTTTTACCTCCATCGAGAGGGCCCGAACCTGGGTAAACATTGTGTCCCTCGCTTCCTGTTACCATTAGCCTAAGACGCACAGATCGGGACCCCCTACCCAAGATCCGCCGGTTTTGACACCGACATTGCTGCTTTCATTGAGAGTTCCTCTGTGTCGTTGCTGCAGGGCTTGATGGCGCCTTCAATCGTCAACAACATGGTCTAGGGGGAGACTTTTCTCCCCGGACAGTTCTTCGTGTTTGACGGCTTCGCACTGCGGGCCAATTCGCTTGGCCATCTGGAGCAGATCGATAGCTATGCCCCCGGCCACAAGGTCAGGTTCGGAAACTTGAACTACACAGCGGATATTCGCGGAGACTTAATCTTCGACGGATTTGGGCTTGCGCCAGGAGCACCGAACAGTCATGATGAGCATGACTTAGACCTACTGTCGGACAAAGCTCGGGATATCACCCCTGTAGTAGTCTCGGATCTAAATCCGGAGCAAGTTGTGTTGCCCAAGGACGGAGGGATGGACCCCGCCCTGCAGGCCGCACACTCATCGGTGGTGGAATCGAACACAGGTCTCACCTCTGTGGAAGCCTATAACCCTGGGCCCCCGGACTCGTATTTGGTTGTTGGTTCCGGTCCACACACCCTCGAGCCAGCCGAGCCAGGTTGGGCTCCGGTAATGGAGTTTACCGCTGCGGACATCTTTCAGCACTCGCCCTTTGGCGACATGCTAAACTCATTAAAGTCTATCTCTTTGTCAGGAGGCTCTGGGCCGAACTATGTCCGGCTTGAGTGGCAAGCAGGCGACGAAGGAATTCGCTGCCCACCCACCACCCACTTCATTGCCACGGTTGATGATTTAACCGACGTGCTTGACTTCGACTCTGAAGACATCGACGGTATGGACGACGATGCAGGAGAATTACATGAGCCACCGCTCACAGGGCGGTGGGCGGCCACCTCCTCATACGATATATACATGGTGAACACTCCGAAGGAAACCAATGGTGACGAGGCAACGGAGGATAACCCCTCAGGGAGAAAAGCAAAGCATGGGCGTCGTCGGTGCCGCTGCAAGCCCCGCCACAGCAATACCGGCCCCGGAGATGAAAACAATCCGGATGGTGCCGAAGAGGAATACAACCCTGACCAGCCCGCCTTAGAGCAGGCTGAACAGGAAGATGAGCAGGTCAGCCCAAACGAACAGGCGACTGACGGATATCCGGAGGAGTACAACTATATGCCCCCCTCCGAAGACGATATTAGCCTCGGCGATGACGAGTTCGGCGTGCGTGAGGATCCCGTGGAGCAGAAGGGCTTCAAGCGCCGGCTTATTGCCACAGCGAGGAGCCTGAAGAAGAAACAGCAGCAACTCCAGGCTGATCAAGACCTGCTCACAGATAGATGGACTGAAGTCCTGGCAGCCAAGGAATACGGACTTGAGCGCCAAACGGCTGACCGGCCACCCCGTGGCCGGGGTAAAATGGGATATCAGCCCGAATACCAGCCCGCACCCGCACGCCAATAAACTACGGCCCGGGGCAACAGGCAGGACCCGCAAGATATTCTGGAAAACAAAGCAGGACAGCCAAGATCGATCTACAGATTGCAGGGACGCTCCCCAGCGCGCGACGATGACCGTCATGCCGGATACATCATCAACAAGTCTGGCCGGGCCGAACACAGCAACCCAGACCAATTCGAACTGTGTGGCCACATATCCCGGCACAGAGGCGCCACACACCCCCTCTGCTTCACTGACGAAGTGATGGATCATGAATTCCCAGAAGGGTTCAAACCCATAAACATCGAATCATACGATGGCACAACAGATCCCGCAGTATGGATCGAAGATTTCCTTCTCCACATTCACATGGCTCGAGTGGACGATGTACACGCCATCAAGTATCTTCCCCTTAAGCTCAAAGGGCCAGCCCGGCACTGGCTAAACAGCCTGCCAGCAAATTCCATTGGCAGTTGGGAAAACCCGGAAGATGCATTCCTCGATAACTTCCAGGGCACATATGTGCGACCACCGGATGCCGATGATTTGAGCCACATTACTCAACAGCCGGAGAGTCAGCTAGGAAGTTCTGGACTCAGTTCCTAACTAAAAAGAACCAAATAGTCGACTGTCCAGACGCCAAAGCCCTGGCGGCTTTTAAGCATAATATCCGTGACGAGTGGCTCGCTCGACACCTCGGCCAGGAAAAACCCAAGTCCATGGCAGCCCTCACAACACTAATGACCCGCTTTTGCGTAGGCGAGGACAGCTGGTTGGCTCGCAACAGCACCACTCCACATTCCGGCACTTCGGATATGCACGACAATAACGGCAAGCCACGACGCAACAGACATAAGCGACGGAACAACGGCGACAACACTGAAGACACGGCAGTAAACGCCGGATTCAGCGGATTCAAGTCCGGTTAGCGGAAGAAGCCATTCAAAAGAAACAATCAGGGACCATCCAGTCTGGACCGTATACTGGAGCGCTCGTGCCAAATTCATGGCACCCCGGACAAGCCAGCCAACCATACCAACAAAAACTGCTGGGTATTCAAATAGGCCGGCAAAATAAATGCCGAAAACAAGGACAAGGGGCTGAACAGCGACGATGACGAGGAGCCTCGGCGTGCGAACACGGGAGGACAGAAGAAATTTCCTCCCCAGGTGAAAACGGTCAACAAGATCTACGCCACTCACATCCCCAAGCGGGAACGGAAGCGAGCACTATGGGACGTCTACGCGATGGAGCTAGTCGCCCCCAAGTTCAACCCATGGTCATCTTGTCCGATCACCTTTGATCGTAGGGATCATCCTACTAGCATCCGTCACGGCAGCTCAACCGCATTGGTCTTAGACCCAATCATCGACGGATTTCACCTCACGCGAGTCCTTATGGACTGCGGCAGTAGCCTGAACCTGCTTTATCAGGACACAGTGCGCAAAATGGGCATCGACCCCTCAAGGATCAAGCCCACCAAAATCACCTTTAAAGGTGTAATTCCTGGAGTAGAGGCCCGCTATACGGGCTCTATAACATTGGAAGTGGTCTTCGGATCTCCGGACAACTTCCGAAGCGAAGAGTTAATCTTCGATATCGTCCCTTTCCGTAGTGGTTACCACGCACTGCTCAGACGAACCGCATTCGCTAGATTCAGTGCGGTGCCACACTATGCATACCTCAAGCTCAAGATGCTAGGCCCGCGCGGGGTCATAACAGTCAACGGAAACATGGACCGCTCTCTCCGTACAGAATAGCATATTGCAGCCCTCGCGGCAGAAGTACAATGCGGCCTCCTCCGGCAAACCACCAATCCGGCAATGACAACCTCAAGCACCGTCAAGCGAGTCCGGAGCACCCCGCAACAGGATCATCAGGCACGCCAAGAGCGCGATTAGCAGTCCGGTCTCCGCTCGAACCCCATTAAAGCAGCATTCGTGCCACGCGTACACAATTACACACTCAAAATACCATGGGCACAGGCGGAGGCGCATCAGTGACTCAGTCAACAGTGCGGTATCACCGCAACATACCTTCATAATCTTTCCCTTTTACCTGTCAGGATATTGCTTTAGTGCAGCCTCTTCAGAAGGGCCGGATTGCCGGACTTACATAGGAGAGAAAACCAAGGAGGTAACAGGCTTTGCGCACAGAAGGACACACCCAGGTGGAATCTATTTACGATCGTTACACCTGTTTTATCTATCTATACGCGACCTGCCCCTGGATAGGACATGTCAAATAGTCCTATTTATCTCCGCTTAATGCATTCATTGTAACCATACGCTTAAACGTATTATTCATCAATGGAAGATCACATATAGCGTCAGCTTATCAGTCTTATTTGAGAATTTTTTTTCTCACAAATGTTTATTTGATATAGCATCCGTACACCTTGGTACGTTCAGTCTACCAGGGGCTTCCTATGGCGCCCCATACTATGGCAATACAAGTCCGAACACTTTCAACAGTGTGGCACCCCGAACTTATAGCACTATATGCATCAGCTCCGAATCATGTCTTGGGTCTACAGTTGGGTTAGCCCGGCTCCCTTGTTTTGGTACCTTACGTTATGTTATATCGGCTAAGGTAGCGCAGGGAGAACTACTGCGATTGTGTCCCGGTTCTTCCGGACGAGCACCTCAGTAGAGAAAGCCGAAAAATGACCGGCATGATGTGGCGAGAGCTGGTCGCTGTTTGAGAGGTCTTAAAATCCTTAAAGAATTTTCCGCTTTAGGCGATAAATCGGCTTCGTCCGATCTAGGCGTATATAGCGCCCCAATTCGGCCTTCCGGATTCTAGGGGCTTCGCGGAAATTTAAAATTGTAGACTTCTATGGCTAAGTGAAAGTTATAAAGCCGCATAGTCCGATTGCCTTGTTTGCTACGCCGGACACCTCCTTAAGGAACCAAACATTTGGATAAAGAGTGTTTGGGTTTTCCACGAACACCCCAGTACTAGTTACGTGGGGGCGGAAGCCGACGACTGGCCTACTTTCAGAATTTTATAAACAGCCGCACAGAAGGTAATATTTTAAATAACAAAAGCGCTACATAGCACAAGTAACTTCGTCCTTAAATTACAAACATGACATAAGTGAATTCTAAAATGGTGTCCTTGGTACATTCATCGGCCACGAGACAAGCGCCCTTCATAACGTCATCGTAATACTTCTCCGGATAGCGATGCGCCTTGCCCTCCGGCGGCCCGTCCTTCACCAGCTTCTCCGCATCCAGCTTGCCCCAATGCACCTTCGCGCGGGGAAAGGCCCGGCGGGCACCTTCAATGCAAACAGATCACTTGATGACTTCGAGCTGCAGACAGGCATTCACCATCCGCTTGATCAGGCCGAAGTAGCTAGCCGGCAGGGGCTCACCAGGCCACATCCGGACTATGAAATCTTTCATAGCCGCTTCGGCCGCCCTGTGGAGTTCGACCAACTGCTTCAGTTGGTCACTCAGAGTCATTGGATGTTCGGCCCCAGCATACTGAGACTAGAACAGCTTCTCCATTGAGCTCCCCTCCTGGGCATGGTAGAACTCCGCGGCATCTGATATGTTGCATGGAAGATATGTGAATGCCTCTGGAGAGCTCCGAACTCAGGTAAGTAAAAGAAACGCCTCCTCCACATGTTTGCTTAGCATAAAGAATTTCTTACCCGCCGCTATATTTTTGGCCTCCTGGACCTCCTGTTGTGCCTTCTCGGCTTCGGCCTTGGCGTCTTTTATACTAGCAAGGGCCTTCACAAGCTCGGCCTCTTTCGCCTTAAGCTCATACTCCACGGACTCGAACTTTTTGTCGAGCTCTTGGAGCTCTTGTTGTACCTCGCCGACTCCGGCATCTTGCTTCTCGCGCTTTGTGCGATCCAAGGCCACCTTGTCTTCGGCCTCGGACAGTGCTTTCCTTAGAGAGGCCACTTCGATGGTGGCCCCTGTTACAAAATCACGACGCTTCGTCATTAGAATAACCAATTTTATATACCCTTCATTATTTGAGAGCGGGGAATCACTCACCTTTGCTCTCTTCGAGCTGCCTCTTCGTGAGGTCGAGCTCTCCCTGCGCCTGCTCCAGATCCCGCTTTAGCCTGGCGATCTCGGCTACGCGGACAGCAGCGGCAAGCAGCACAGCCTACTTATTCACATTCACACTTATTATTAGACTCCTGCGGATTATAATTGACCCTTCATTTGGTTTTTCTTTCCGAACACCAAACAGAGTATCAGGGGCTACTACCTATCAGATGGTAATTTCACAAATTTTTATTACTTACCTCAAAGCCTGTCAGGAGGCTGGTGCAAGCTTCGGTTAGTCCGCTCTTGGCGGACGAAACCTTCTGAATCACCACACTCATAAGAGTACGATGCTCTTCATCCATGGAAGTGCCGTGAAGCGCTTCCAACAGACAATCCGGCGCCTCGGGCGCAACGGAAGTCCTCGACTCAAACGGCTCGCCCTCCCTAGCGAGGGGCTGCCCGCCTGAGTCCGGAACCATTGAAGGTTCCGGAACAGTGTTCGGCTGAGAGCCCGACCTACTGTGGCTCTCATCGACACGATCTGCGGGGATCTTGAACCCCGCGTGTCTGACATCTGGAATTCCGCCTTGGGGCATCTCCAGAGTCACCTCCCCCCGCTCTGGGAGCCTTCGAGACAACACCTTCGTGTCATCCTGGGCGCCAAGGGGAGTGCCCATACCCAAGTGATTATGTCTCCTTCTTCAAAGTTGGTGTTGTGATCTTCTTGGCGCTGATGCCCCTCAGGATACGATTCTCCTCCTCGATCTTATTGACTTGTTGCTTGAGGTCCATATTTTCCTTGCGAAGCTTGCCCGTAACGGCTAAAGCTCCTTTCACCCAAGGATGTTGCATAGCTTTTGGAGAACAAGTGACACTCTTTTTCATATTTTCATAAGAAAGAAATTTAACATTGGAAGGGATGACCGAGTTTGGAATAGCCGAGCTCTATAGTTCCCCCATCGTGAATCCGGCTTGGAAACGATAGGTAACTTCTTGATCCTCCTCCATAGCATCTATCCTTTTCAAGTCGGCCTCCATCTCATCCTCCGTTGCTGGCCCAAAGTGATAATCATCGTTGTTTGCTCCTGGACCTGGCGTCAGATGAGACACCCTACTCTCCCCGACTGACTCTTGAGAAGACATCTTGCTCTAAATCTGTAACAGAAACAGTTCGAAACAAAAACAGAGGATTTTTGCATGATACGATGGTCAAAACCTTCGTGAGATTATATAATGAATTTTTACCGACCAAAAGAAGTATCATGCACGAAAACAGAGTCCGGAGAGCACACGAGGTGCCCACGAGGCAGGGGCGCGCCCTCCACCCTCATGGAGGCCTCGTGTCCTTCCCGGACTACTTCTTATTTTCCTATTTTCTTACATATTCCAAAACGGAGAAAAAAATGCTATTAGAATTGTTTTGGAGTCGGTTTACTTACCATACCACATACCTATTCCTTTTCAGAGTCTGAAACGTTCTAGAAAGTGTCCCTTATGTATTCCTCCAGGGTTACGATTTCAATAATATTAGTTTCAACATTTATTGGGTTACCTGAGATATAATGTTTGATTCTTTGACCGTTCACCACCTTCGCATTTGTGCCTTTGAAGTTGTTGATTTTTATGGCACCGGAATGATAGACCTCCTCGATAATGTAAGGACCATCACATTTAGAGAGAAGTTTTCCTGCAAAAAATCTTAAACGAGAGTTGAATAGCAAGACATAATCACCTACGCTAAACTCTCGCTTTTGTATCCTTTTGTCATGCCATCTTTTAACTTTTTCTTTAAACAGCTTGGCATTCTCATAGGCTTGGGTTCTCCATTCATCAAGTGAGCTAATGTCAAATAACCTCTTCTAACCGGCAAGTTTGAAATCATAATTGAGCTCTTTAATGGGAAAATTTTGTTTTTACCACTCTAGATTTTGTCAATTTTCCTTATGCCACTCTAGCTTTTAACACTTCACTTTTGCCACTCTTAGTTTTTGACAATTATCACAATTGCCACTTTCTGGCAAAAGCAAAATAATTTTATTTCAGTTTTGCCACTCTTAGTTTTTGACAATTATCACAATTGCCACTCTATTTTTTTTGCTTTTGCCACAGGAATGGCAATTGTGACAATTGTCAAAAACTAAGAGTGGCAAAATTGAAATGTCAAAATCTAGAGTGGCATAAGGAAAATTGCAAAATCTAGAGTGGCAAAAACAAAAATTTCCCCTCTTTAATAGCCCAATACGCCTTATGTTATAGTTCGAGAGGTAAGTGACATGCTTTTCCATAAACCATTTTATATGGAGACATACCCATAGGATTCTTATATGCAGTTCTATAGGCCCATAATGCATCATCAAGTTTCTTGGACCAATTCTTCCTAGATCTATTAACAGTCATTTGCAAAATTAATTTGAGCTCTCTATTGCTAAGTTCTACTTAACCACTAGACCGCGGGTGATATGGAGATGCAATTCTATGATTAACATCATACTTAGCAAGCATTTACGAAAAGCACCATGAATAAAATGTGAACCACCGTCAGTCATTAAGTATCTAGGGACTCCAAACCTCGGAAAAATAACTTCTTTATGCATCTTAATAGAGGTGTTATGATCAGCACTACTAGATGGAATAGCTTCTACCCACTTAGTAACGTAATCAACAGCAACTAAAATATGTGTATATCCATTAGAGGCGGGAAAAGGTCCCATATAAACAAAGCCCCAAACATCAAATGGTTCAATAACAAGAGAATAATTCATATGCATTTCTTGACATCTACTAATATTACCAATTCTTTGACATTCATCACAAGACAAGACAAACTTACGGGCATCCTTGAAGAGAGTAGGCCAATAAAAACCGGATTGCAATACCTTATGTGCAGTTCTATCTCCAGCGTGGTGTCCTCCATATGCCTCGGAGTGACACTTGCGTAGGATCTATTCCTGTTCATGCTCAGGTACACAATGTCTAATAACACCATCTACTCCTTCTTTATAAAGGAGTGGGTCATCCCAGAAGTAATGTCTTAAATCATAAAAGAACTTTTTCTTTTGCTGGTATGTGAAACTAGGTGGTATAAATTTAGCAACAATGTAATTAGCATAATCAGCATACCATGGAGCAGTATGAGAAGCATTTATGACCGCTAATTGTTCATCAGGAAAACTATCATCAATAGGTAGTGGGTCATCAAGAACATTCTCTAACCTAGACAAGTTGTCTGCAACGGGGTTCTCATCTCCCTTTCTATCTATAATATGCAAATCAAATTCTTGTAGCAACAGAACCCATCTAATAAGTCTAGGTTTAACATCTTTCTTTTCCATAAGATATTTAATGGCAGCATGATCACTGTGAATAGTTACTTTAGAATCAACAATGTAAGGTCTGAACTTATCACATGCAAATACAACTGCTAAGAATTCTTTTTTGGTAGTAGCATAATTTCTCTATGCAGTGTCTAGAGTTTTACAAGCATATTGAATAACATTGAATTTCTTATCAACTCTCTGCCCTAGAACAGCACCTACAACATAATCGCTAGCATCACACATAATTTCAAAGGGTAAATTCCAATCAGGTGGCTGAACAATAGGTGCGGAGATCAAAGCCATCTTAAGTATTTCAAATGCTTCTACACAATCATCCTCGAAGACAAAAGGAATATCTTTTTTATAATAAATTAGTCAGAGGAGTAGAAATTTTAGAAAAGTCATTAATGAACCTCCTATAAAACCAGCATGACCAAGGAAACTTCTTATACCTTTGATGTCCTTGGGACACGACATCTTTTCAATAGCATCAACTTTAGCTTTATCAACTTCAATACCTCTTTCAGAAATCTTATGCCCCAAGACAATGCCTTCATTAACCATAAAGTGGCACTTTTCCCAATTCAAGATGAGACTAGTGTCTTCACATCTCTGCAAAACTCAATCAAGGTTGATCAAGCAATCATCAAAAGAGGATCCATAAACGGAGAAATCATCCATGAATACCTCACAAATCTTTTCACAACAGTCAGAGAATATAGCCATCATGCATCTTTGAAAGGTAGCAGGTGCATTACATAAACCAAAAGGTATACGTCTATAAGCAAAAGTACCGAAAGGGCAAGTAAAAGTAGTCTTTGCTTGATCGTCCATTGACATAGGTATTTGAGAGAAACCAGAATAACCATCTAGAAAGCAGAAATGCGTATATTTGGATATTCTTTCTAGCATTTGATCAATATAAGGTAAAGGGTAATGATCTTTCTTAGTAGCCTTATTTAATTTGCGGAAATCAATTACCATCCTATAACTTGGATCAATTCATCTTTATCATTAGGAACGACGGTAATACCTCCCTTCTTAGGGACACAATGGACAGGACTTACCCATTCACTATCAGCAACATGATAAATTATAATTGCCTCAAGGAGCTTTAGTATTTCCTTTCTTACCACTTCTTTCATCTTAGGATTTAACCGTTGTTGAGGATCTCTAACTGGTTGGGCATCATCCTCCAAATTAATTTTGTGTTGGCATAACATGGGACTAATGCCCTTAAGATCATCCGGTGTATATCCAATAGCAGGACGGTGCTTCTTTAGAGTTTTTCAATAATCTTTCTTCTTCTTGCTCTGAAAGATTAGCACTAATAATAACAGGATATATCTTCTTTTCATCAAGATAAGCGTATTTAAGATTATCAGGTAAAGGTTTAAGCTCAAACATGGGATCACCCTTAGGTGGAGTAGGATCCCCTAGGATTTCAATAGGTAAGTTGTGTTTCAGAATAGGACCCTGCTTAAAGAATACTTCATCTATTTCCCTTCTTTCATTCATAAACATATCATTTTCATGGTCTAGCAAATATTGTTCTAACAGATCAGTAGGAGGCACGGCAATAGAAGCAAGACCAATAATTTCATCCTTACTAGGAAATTCTTTATCATGGGGTTGTCTATGAAACTTGGCAAAATTAAAGTCATGTGCCGTATCTCCCAGACCAATAGTAACAACATCCTTTTCGCAATATATCCTAGCATTAACAGTATTCAAGAAGGGTCTGCCAAATATAATGGGACAAAAGCTATCTTGTGGGGAACCAAGAACAAGAAAATCAGCAGGATATTTAACTTTCCCACACAAGACTTCCACATCTCTAACAATCCCAAATGGTGAAATAGTATCTTTATTGGCAAGCTTAATTGTAACATCAATATCTTCTAACTCAGCAGGTGCAATATCATGCACAATTTCTTTATATAAGGAAAGAGGTATTGCACTAGCACTAGCACCCATATCACATAAGCCATGATAACAATGATCTCCTATTTTAACAGAAATAACAGGCATGCCTACAACAGGTTTATGTATCTTAGCATCGGGTCTAGCGATGTTAGCAGCCTGTTCACATAAATAAATAACATGCCCATCAATATTATCAGCCAAGAGATATTTAACCATAGCAATACTAGGTTCAACTTTAATTTGCTCAGGAGGTGTATATGTTCTAGTATTACTCTTACGAACCACAGTTGAAGCTTTAGCATGATCCTTTATCTTAACAGGGAAAGGTGGTTTCTCAATATAAGTAGAAGGAACAATAGGATCATTATAAGTGATAGTCTTTTCTTCAGTTGTAATAGGTGAAACTACTTTTACTTCAGTGGGAGGATTATATTTAAACCACTTCTCCTTAGGGAGATCAACGTGAGTAGCAAATGATTCACAGAAAGAAGCTACTATCTCAGAGTCAAGTCCATATTTAGTGCTAAATCCACGAAAAGCATCGGTATCAATAAAAGACTTAACACAATCAAACTTAGGTGTCATACCTAACTCCTTACCATCGTCTGAACCCCAATCTTCAGAGTTGTGTTTAATTCTTTCCAATAAGTCCCACTTGAATTCAATAGTCTTCAGCATATAAGAACCAGCACAAGAAGTATCGAGCATGGTGTGATCATTCAGAGAAAGCCAAGCATAAAATTTTTGAATAATCATTTCTCTTGAGAGCTCATGATTGGGGCATGAATATAACATTGATTTAACCTCCCCCAAGCTTGAGCGATACTTTCTCCTTCGCAAGGCCAAAAATTAAATATATAATTACGATCACGATGAACAAGATGCATAGGATAAAACTTCTGGTGAAATTCCAATTTCAATCATTTATAGTCCCAAGATCCCGTATCATCACATAGCCTATACCATGTCAATGCGTCTCCCTTCAAAGATAAAGGGAAGACCTTCCTCTTAACAACATCATCGGGAATACCTGCAAGCTTAAATAATCCACAAACTTCATCCACATAGATAAGGTGTAAATCAGGATTCAATGTTCCATCTCCTGCAAAGGGATTAGCTAGCAGTTTCTCTATCATACCCGAAGGAATTTCAAAGTAAACATTTTCAGTAGTTTAGTAGGTTGAGGAGCAACTCTTTGCTCTACTGGTCAGGGTTAAGATGCCCCAAACAAGCCCCTCAAAGGATTAGTTTCCATAGTAACAAGTGACAGTAAATTTCAGCACACTACATAAATGTTTCCTTACCAGGTTCCACTCACCAAAGGCGTTTCACTCCTCGGCAACGGCGCCAGAAAAGAGTCTTGATGACCCACAAGTATAGGGGATCTATCGTAGTCCTTTCGATAAGTAAGAGTGTCGAACCCAACAAGGAGCAGAAGGAAATGACAAGCGGTTTTCAATAAGGTATTCTCTGCAAGCACTGAAATTGTAGGTAACAAATAGTTTTGTGATAGGATAATTTGTAACGGGTAACAAGCAATTGAAGTAAATAAGGTGCAGCAAGGTGGCCCAATCCTTTTTGTAGCAAAGGACAAGCCTGGACAATTTCTTATAATGAGAAAAGCGCTCCTGGGGACACATGGGAATTATCGTCAAGCTAGTTTTCATCATGCTCATGATTCGCGTTCGTTACTTTGATAATTTGATATGTGGGTGGACCAGTGCTTGGGTGATGCCCTTTCTTGGACAAGAATCCCACTTATGATTAACCCTTATTTCAAGCATACGCAACTACAAAATAAGTATTAAGGTAAACCTAACCACAGCATGAAACTAGTGATCCAAATCAGCCCCTTACGAAGCAACGCATAAACTAGGGTTTAAGCTTCTATCACTCTAGCAACCCATCATCTACTTATTACTTCCCAATGCCTTCCTCTAGGCCCAAATAATGGTGAAGTGTCATGTAGTTGATGTTCACATAACACCAATAGAGGAGAGACAACATACATCTCATCAAAATATTGAACGAATACCAAATTCACATGACTACTAATAGCAAGACTTCACCCATGTCCTCAGGAACAAACGTAACTACTCACAAAGCATATTCATGTTCATGATCAGAGGAGTATTAATATGCATTAAGGATCTGAACATATGATCTTCCACCAGATAAACCAACTAGCATCAACTACAAGGAGTAATGAACACTACTAGCAACCCACAAGTACCAATCTAAGGTTTTGAATACAAAGATTGGATACAAGAGATGAACTAGGGTTTGAGAGGAGATGGTGCTGCTGAAGATGATGATGGAGATTGACCCCCTCCCGATGAGAGGATCGTTGGTGATGACGATGGTGATGATTTCTCCCTCCCGGAGGGAAGTTTCCGCGATAGAACAGCTCCGTCGGAGCCCTAGATTGATTCCGCCAAGATTCCGCCTCGTGGCGGCGGAGTTTCGTCCCGTAAGCTTGCTTATGATTTTTTCCAGGGTAAAATACCTCATATAGCACAAGATCGGCACCGGAGGGCCACCAGGGGGCCCACGAGGCAGGGGGCGTGCCCTGTAAGAGTGGGTGCGCCCCCTGATACGTCTCCAACGTATCTATAATTTTTTATTGTTCCATGCTATTATATTACCCCTTTTGGATGTTTATGGGATTTATTTTACACATTTTTATCATTTTTGGGACTAACCTACTAACAGGAGGCCCATCCCGTATTGTTGTTTTTTTGCCTATTTCAGTATTTCAAAGAAAAGGAATATCAAACGGAGTCCAAACGGAATGAAACCTTCGGGGCGTGATTTTTGGAACGAACATGATCCATAGGACTTGGAGTGCAAGTCAAGAAGCAATCGAGGCGGCCAGGAGATAGGAGGGCGCGCCCACCCCCTCTGGGTGTGCCCCCTGTCTCCTGGGCCCCTCAGGAGGCCACCGACGTACTTCTTCCTCCTATATATACCCACGTACCCCGAAAACATCCAGGGAGCCAACAAAAAACGATTTCCACCCCCGTAACCTTCTGTATCCGCGAGATCCCATCTTGGAGCCTCCGTCAATGCTCTGCCGGAGGGGGAATCGACCACGGAGGGCTTATGCATCAACACCATAGCCCCTCCGATGAGTTGTGAGTAGTTTACCACAGATCTTCGGGTCCATAGTTATTAGCTAGATGGCTTCTTCTCTCTTTTTGGATCTCAATACAATGTTCTCCCCCTCTCTTGTGGAGATCTATTCGATGTAAACTCTTTTTGCAGTGTGTTTGTTGAGATCCGATGAATTGTGGGTTTATGATCAAGTTTATCTATGAGAAATATTTGAATCTTCTCTGAATTCTTTTATGTATGATTGAGTTATCTTTGCAAGTCTCTTCGAATTACCAGTTTGGTTTGGCCTACTAGATTGATCTTTCTTGCCATGGGAGAAGTACTTAGCTTTGGGTTCAATCTTGTGGTGTCCTTACCCAGTGACAGCATGGGTTGCAAGGCACGTATTGTATTGTTGCCATCGAGAATAAAAAGATGGGGTTTATATCATATTGCATGAGTTTATCCCTCTACATCATGTCATCTTTCTTAATGCGTTACTCTATTCTTATGAACTTAATACTCTATATGCATGCTGGATAGCGGTCGATGTGTGGAGTAATAGTAGTAGATGCAGGCAGTAGTCGGTCTACTTGTTATGGATGTGACGCCTATATACATGATCATGCCTAGATAATCTCATAATTATTCACTTTTCTATCAATTGCTTGACAGTAATTTGTTCACCCACCGTAATGCTTATGCTATCTTGGGAGAAGCCACTAGTGAAACCTATGGCCCCCGGGTCTATCTTTCATCATATAAGCTTTCAATCTACTTTTATTTGTATCTTTACTTTTGCATCTATATTATACGTCTCCAACGTATCTATAATTTTTGATTGTTCCATGCTATTATATTACCCCTTTTGGATGTTTATGGGCTTTATTTTACACATTTATATCATTTTTGGGACTAACCTACTAACCGGAGGCCCAGCCCATATAGCTGTTTTTTTGCCTATTTCAGTATTTCGAAGAAAAGGAATATCAAACGGAGTCCAAACGGAATGAAACCTTCGGGAGCGTGATTTTTGGAACGAACATGATCCGGAGAGCTTGGAGTGCAAGTCAAGAAGCTCCCGAGGGCCCCACGAGATAGGGGGCTGCCCCCCTGTCTCGTGGGCCCCTCGGGCGGCCACTGACGTACTTCTTCCTCCTATATATACCTATGTACCCCGAAAACATCTAGGAGCACCACGAAACAAAATTTCCACCACCGTAACCTTCTGTATCCGCGAGATCCCATCTTGGAGCCTTCGCTGACACTCTATCAGAGGGGGGATCAACCACGGAGGGCCTCTACATCAACATCCTTGCCCCTCTGATGAGTTGTGAGTAGTTTACCACGAACCTACGGGTCCATAGTTATTAGCTAGATGGCTTCTTCTCTCTTTTTGGATCTCAATACAATGTTCTCCCCCTCTCTTGTGAAGATCTATTCGATGTAAACTCTTTTTGCGGTGTGTTTTTCGAGATCCGATGAATTGTGGGTTTATGATCAAGTTTATCTATGAATAATATTTGAATCTTCTCTGAATTCTTTTATGTGTGATTGAGTTATCTTTGCAAGTCTCTTCAAATTATCAGTTTGGTTTGGCCTACTAGATTGGTCTTTCTTGCCATGGGAGAAGTGCTTAGCTTTGGGTTCAATCTTGCGGTGTTCTTAGCCAGTGATAGAAAGGGTTGCAAGACACGTATTGTATTGTTGCCATTAAGGATAACAAGATGGGGTTTATATCATATTGCATGTGTTTATCCCTCTACATCATGTCATCTTGCTTAATGCGTTACTTTGTTCTTATGAACTTAATACTCTAGATGCAGGCAGGAGTCGGTCGATGTGTGGAGTAATAGTAGTAGATGCAGGCAGGAGTCGGTCTACTTGTTATGGACGTGATGCCTATATACATGATCATGCCTAGATAATCTCATAATTACGCGCTTTTCTATCAATTGCTCGATAGTAATTTGTTCACCCACCGTAATACTTATGCTATCTTGAGAGAAGCCTCTAGTGAAACCTATGGCCCCCGGATCTATCTCTTATCATATTTGTTTTCCATCTAGTTTATTTGCATCTTTACTTTTTGCATCTATATTACAAAATACCAAAAATATATTTATCTTATCATACTATCTTTATTAGATCTCACTTTTGCAAGTGGTCGTGAAGGGATTGACAACCCTTTTATTGCGTTGGTTGCGAGTTCTCAGTTTGTTTGTGCAGGTGCGCGGGACTTTTGAGGAGCCTCCTACTGGATTGATACCTTGGTTCTCAAAACTGAGGGAAATACTTATGCTACACTTTGCTGCATCACCCTCTCCTCTTCGAGGGAAACCAATGCAAGCTCAAGGCATAGCAAGAAGGATTTCTAGCACCATTGCCGTGGAGGTCTTCGCTCAAGTCAAGACATACCAAGTACCCATCACAAACCCATCTCCCTCGCATTTACATTATTTGCCATTTGCCTCTCGTTTTCCTCTCCCCCACTTCACCATTGCCGTTTTATTTGCCCTCTCTTTCCCAATCTCCTCCTCTCTTTTCGCTTGCCTTCTTTTGTGTGCTCGTTTGCTTGTTTGACCTCATGGCCGCGCCTAAGGGTCCTGACCACCTTCTCAGAAGGATGGATGAGATTGAATCAAATATTGGAAGCTTTATGAATTTGCAATTTGAGAATAATAATTTCTTTAGAAAAGAGCTTAAGGAACAAAAGAGTTTTTTGGGTTTTATGAATAAAGAGCTTGATGATATGAACAAAGAACTCTATGGAGTTAACGCTCAAATTACCCGGCTTGAAAATGCTATAGCCAAAATTTCTGACAAGCAAGCCACCTTAGTCAATAAGATGGCCGTTAAACCCGAAAAATTACATGAAAATAATGATGAGGATCTTAAAGTTATTGATGCGTCTCTGATTAGATCTATGTTTTGCAATATGAATTTTGATGATTATGGGAGTGATGATGAATCCACTTTGCCTAGAAGGCGTCCCAAAAATTCAGAGTCTTTAGATCTTGATGCTAAATTTGGTAAAAGTGAGATTAGAGAATCCTCAACTTCTAATAATATTGAACCTACTATCTTGGATTTCAAGGAATTTGATTATGATAATTACTCTTTAAAAGGTTGTATTTCCTTGTTACAATCCATTGTTAATTCTCCTCATGCTTATAGTCAAAATAAAGCTTTTACCAAACATATTGTTGACGCTTTGATGCAATATTATGATGAAAAACTTAATTTGGAAGTTTCTATACCTAGAAAAATTAATGATGAGTGGGAACCTACTATAAAAATTAGAATTAAAGATTATGAGTGTTTTGCTTTGTGTGATTTGGGTGCTAGTGTTTCCACGATTCCGAAAACTTTATGTGATATTCTAGGTTTCCATGATCTTGATGATTGCTCTTTAAATTTGCACCTTGCAGATTCCACCATTAAAAATCCTATGGGAAGGATCAATGATGTTCTTATTGTTGCAAATAGAAATTTGGTGCCCGTAGATTTTATCGTTCTTGATATAGATTGCAATCTTTCTTGCCCTATTATTCTTGGTAGACCTTTCCTTAGAACGATTGGTGCGATTATTGATATGAAGGAAGGGAACATTAGATTCCAATTTCCCTTAAAGAAAGGCATGGAGCACTTTCCAAGAAAGAAAGTCAAATTACCTTGTGAATCTATCATGCATGCTACTTATGAATTTAGTGCCAAAGATGACATTCATTAGATCCATCCTTGCTTGTATGCCTAGCTAAGGGCGTTAAACAATAGCGCTAGTTGGGAGGCAACCCAATTTTCTTTATGTTTTTTTGTTTTTGCTCCTGTTTAGTAATAAATCTTGAATCTACCTACTGTTTAGATGTGTTTTTATATTTTAATTAGTGTTTGTGCCAAGTAGAACCTATAGGATAACCTACGATGATAGTTGATTTGATTCTGCTGAAAAACAGAAACTTTGCACGCACGAATATAATTTTATTAAATCACAGGAACATGCTTTTGCGTTGATTATTTTTGCTGCTGTTCAATTAACAAATTTTCCAGCACTTCCTATTTTGGTAGGAGTTTTAGAGTTCCAGAAGTTTGCGTTAGTTACAGATTGCTACAGACTGTTCTGTTTTTGACAGATTCTGTTTTTCGTGTGTTGTTTGCTTATTCCAATGCATCTATGGCTAGTAAATTAGTTTATAAACCATAAAGAAGTTGTAATACAGTAGGTTTAACACCAATATAAATAAAGAATGAGTTCATTGCAGTACCTTATGTGGTAGTTTTGTTTTCTTTCACTAACGGAGCTTATAAGATTTCCTATTGAGTTTTGTGTTGTGAAGTTTTCAAGTTTTGGGTAAAGCTTTTATGGACTATGGAATAAGGAGTGGAATGAGCCTAAGCTTGGGGATGCTTATGGCACCCCAAGATATTCAAGGATGGCCAAAAGCCTAAGCTTGGGGATGCCCCGGAAAGGCATCCCCTCTTTCGTCTTCGTTCATTGGTAACTTTACTTGGAGCTATATTTTTATTCGCCACATGATATGTGTTTTGCTTGGAGCGTCGTGTATTATATTAGTCTTTGCTTTTTAGTTTACCACAATCATCCTTGCTGTACACACTTTTTGGGAGAAGCCTATTTGATTAGAATTTGCTAGAATACTCTATGTGCTTCACTCATATCTTTTGAGTTTGATAGTTTTTGCTCTAGTGCTTCACCTATATCTTTTAGAGCATGGTGGTGTCTTAATTTTGAAGAAATTGCTAGTCTCTCATGCTTCACTTATATCATTTTGAGAGTCTTTTAGAACAGCATGGTGTTTGCTATGATCATAAAGTTGGTCCTAGAATGATGAGCATCCAAGTTGGGTATAATAAAAACTATCATAGAAAAGTGAATTGGATGCTATGATCAATTTGATGCTTGATAATTGTTTTGAGATATGGAGGTAGTAATATTAAAGTCATGAAAGTTGGGTGATTATGAATTTAAAGAATGCTTGTGTTGAAGCTTGTGATTCCCGTAGCATGCACGTATGGTGAACCGCTTTGTGATGAAGTTGGAGCACAATTTTGTTTATTGATTGTCTTCCTTACGAGTGGCGGTCGGGTACGAGCGATGGTCTTTTCCTACCAATCTATCCCCCTAGGAGCATGTGCATAGTACTTTGGTTTTTGATGACTTCTAAATTTTTGCAACAAGTATATGAGTTCTTTTGATTAATGTTGAGTCCATGGATTATACGCACTCTTTCACCCTTGCACCATTGCTAGCCTCTCTTGTATCATGCAACTTTCGTCGGTACCATACACCCACCATTTACCTTCCTCAAAACAGCCACCACACCTACCTATTACGGCATTTCCATAGCCATACCGAGATATATTGCCATGCAACTTTCCACCGTTCCGTTCATATGACATGCATTACTTTTGTCATATTGCTTTTTGCATGATCATGTAGTTGACATTGTATTTGTGGCAAGGCCACCTTCATAATTTTCATACGTGTCGCTCTTGATTCATTGCATATCCCGGTACACCGCTGGAGGCATTCATATAGAGTCATATCTTGGTCTAGCTTTGAGTTGTAAATCCATAAAAGTGTGATGATCTTCATTATTAGAGCATTGTCCTAGTGAGGAAAGGATGATGAAGACTATGATTCCCCCACAAGTCGGGATGAGACTTCGGATTTACAAAAAAAAAGGACAAAGGCCAAAAAAAGATAGGCCAAAGAAAAAAAAGAGAAAAGAAGAAAAAAGAAAAAATAAAATGAGAGAAAAGAGAGAAGGGACAATGCCACTATCTCCTTTTCCACACTTGTGCTTCAAAATAGCACCATGATCTTCATGATAGAGAGTCTCATATGTTGTCACTTTCATATACTAGTGGGAATTTTTCATTATAGAACTTGGCTTGTATATTCCAATGATGGGCTTCCTCAAAGTGCCCTAGGTCTTCGTGAGCAAGCAAGTTGGATGCACCCCACTTAGTTTCTTTTATTGAGCTTTCATATGTTTATAGCTCTAGTGCATCCGTTGCATGGCAATCCCTACTCACTCACATTGATATCTATTAATGGGCATCTCCATAGCCCATTGATACGCCTAGTTGATCTGAGACTATATTCTCCCTTTTTGTATTCTCCACAACCACCATTCTATTCCACATATAGTGCTATGTCCATGGCTCACGCTCATGTATTGCGTGAAAGTTGAAAAAGTTTGAGCTTATTGAAGTATGAAACAATTGCTTGGCTTGTCATCGGGGTTGTGCATGATTAAATACTTTGTGTGATGAAGATAGAGCATAGCCAGACTATATGATTTTGTAGGGATAACTTTCTTTAGCCATGTTATTTTGAGAAGACATGATTACTTTGATTAGTATGCTTGAAGTATTACTATTTCTTATGTCAATATGAACTTTTATTTTGTATTCATTTGGGTCTGAACATTCATGCCACAATAAAGAAAATTACATTAAGAAATATGCTAGGTAGCATTCCATATCAAAAAATTCTTTTTTATCATTTACCTACTCGAGGACGAGCAGGAATTAAGCTTGGGGATGCTTGATACGTCTCCAACGTATCTATAATTTTTGATTGTTCCATGCTATTATATTACCCCTTTTGGATGTTTATGGGCTTTATTTTACACATATATATCATTTTTGGGACTAACCTACTAACCGGAGGTCCAGTCCATATTGCTGTTTTTTTGCCTATTTCAGTATTTCAAAGAAAGGAATATCAAACGGAGTCCAAACGGAATGAAACCTTCGGGAGCGTGATTTTTGGAACGAACATGATCCGAAGAGCTTGGAGTGCAAGTCAAGAAGCTCCCGAGGGCCCCACGAGATAGGGGGCCGCCCCCCACCCATGTAGAGCGTGCCCCCCTGTCTCGTGGGCCCCTCGGGCGGCCACCGACGTACTTCTTCCTCCTATATATACCTACATACCCCGAAAACATCCAGGAGCACCACGAAACACAATTTCCACCGTCGTAACCTTCTGTATCCGCGAGATCCCATCTTGGAGCCTTCGCCGGCACTCTGCCGGAGGGGGATCAACCACGGAGGGCCTCTACATCAACATCCTTGCCCCTCCCATGAGTTGTGATTAGTTTACCACAGATCTACGGGTCCATAGTTATTAGCTAGATGGCTTCTTCTCTCTTTTTGGATCTCAATACAATGTTCTCCCCCTCTCTTGTGGATATCTATTCGATGTAAACTCTTTTTGCGGTGTGTTTTTTGAGATCCGATGAATTGTGGGTTTATGATCAAGTTTATCTATGAATAATATTTAAATCTTCTTTGAATTCTTTTATGTATGATTGGGTTATCTTTGCAAGTATCTTCGAATTATCAGTTTGGTTTGGCCTACTAGATTGGTCTTTCTTGCCATCGGAGAAGTGCTTAGCTTTGGGTTCAATCTTGCGGTGTTCTTACCTAGTGACAGAAAGGGTTGCAAGACACGTATTGTATTGTTGCCATCGAGGATAACAAGATGGGGTTTATATCATTGCATGTGTTTATCCCTCTACATCATGTCAATACTCTAGATGCAGGCAGGAGTCGGTCGATGTGTGGAGTAATAGTAGTAGATGCAGGCAGGAGTCGGTCTACTTGTTATGGACATGATGCCTATATACATGATCATGCCTAGATAATCTCATAACTATGCGCTTTTCTATCAATTGCTCGACAGTAATTTGTTCACCCAGTGTAATACTTATGCTATCTTGAGAGAAGCCTCTAGTGAAACCTATGGCCCCCGGGTCTATCTCTTATCATATTTGTTTTCCATCTACTTTATTTGGATCTTTACTTTTTGCATATATATTACAAAATACCAAAAATATATTTATCTTATCATACTATCTTTATTAGATCTCACTTTCGCAAGTGGCCGTGAAGGGATTGACAACCCCTTTATTGCGTTGGTTGCGAGTTCTCAGTTTGTTTGTGTAGGTGCGTGGGACTTTTGAGGAGCCTCCTACTGGATTGATACCTTGGTTTTCAAAACTGAGGGAAATACTTATGCTACACTTTGCTGCATCACCCTCTCCTCTTCGAGGAAAACCAACGCAAGCTCAAGACGTAGCACTATATTATAAAATACCAAACATATATTTATCTTATCGTACTATCTCTATCAGATCTCATTTTCGCAAGTGGCCATGAAGGGATTGACAACCCCTTTATTGCGTTGGTTGCGAGTTCTTTGTTTGTTTGTGTAGGTGTGTGGGACTTTTGAGGAGCCTCCTACTGGATTGATACCTTGGTTCTCAAAAACTGAGGGAAATACTTACGCTACTATTGCTGCATCACCCTTTCCTCTTCAAGGAAAACCAACGCAAGCTCAAGACATAGCAAGAAGGATTTCTGGCGCCGTTGCCGGGGAGGTCTTCGCTCAAGTCAAGACATACCAAGTACCGATCACAAACTCGTCTCCCTCGCATTTACATTATTTTCCATTTGCCTCTCGTTTTCCTCTCCCCCACTTCACCCTTGCCATTTTATTTGCCCTCTCTTTCCCAATCTTCTCTCTCTCTTTCATTAGCCTTCTTCTTCTCCCTTGCTTTTGTTTGCCATTATGTCTAAAATTGGGGAGATTATCGTTGATATGGACAATAATGATAACATGGAAAATTCTGAGGCTCCGGCTGAAGAACCCCCTATCTTGCATACTAAAAAGTTTCAAATCGGTACTGGTAACACTATTGGAAAAGGTGTTATTCAAGATTTCTTTACTTATGCCGGTGCTTTACCTTCCATGGGTGGTTCTATTCTTCATAGAACTAGTAGTCTTGCGGATGCTATCGCTATGCTTGTAGTTGAACTTGAAAGACAATTTATGCATATGCATCCTTCATACAAAGAATTTTCCAATATTGAGCATTCTTCTGTTAAGCGCGCTGTTACTATTTTTTTGGCTCATGAGTTTAGATTTATAATAAGAGAGGCCAAAGAAATCTTTGCGCACTATAGGGTGGACGCCGGTCATCCTCCCATAGAGGCGGCCCTCTTCGATCAAGAGGAAATTAGGCGTTTTCAATCTTCAGACTATGTTGCTTTCAATGAAAACCTTAGAAAAAAGGTTCCTACCAATGTCCTAGTTGATAGAATTTCCGAACTTAATAATGATTTTTCTCTTCGAAATAATGAGCTAGGATACTCTCTTGAGTATAGGCTCACGAGATTTTGCCAAAAGTATGCTTATAGTGATGAATTAGTTGTTCATTGTGAAGGGCCAAAGGAGGAACCCGCTCCTCCTGTGATTGATCGTGGGGACTTTTGTCCCGCAAAATTTAGCCCTTTTGATTATTTTTTCTTGCCTCAAAGAAAATTTGCTGCTGAATGTAGAGAATATGAGATGAGTTTTCAAGATCTATCTTATTATTATGGCACTAATTAGATCTATCTTCGCTTTTATGTCTAGCTAGGGGCGTTAAACGATAGCGCTAGTTGGGCGGCAACCCAATTTTATTTGTGTTTTTTGTTTTTGTTTCTGTTTAGTAATAAATTTTGCATCTACCTTCTATTTAGATGTGTTTTTATGTATTAATTAGTGTTTGTGGCAAGTAGAACCTATAGGATAACCTATGATGATAGTTAATTTGATTCTGCTGAAAAGCAGAAACTTTGCACGCATGAAATTAGTTTTTTTTTAACTCAAAGAAACGTGCTTTTGCGTTGATTCTTTTTGCTGATGATCAATAGACAAATTTTCCAGGACTTCCTATTTTGGTAGGATTTTTAGAGTTCCAGAAGTTCGCCTTAGTTACAGATTGCTACTGACTGTTCTGTTTTTGACAGATTCTGCCTTTCGTGTGTTGTTTGCTTATTTTGATGCATCTATGGCTAGTAAATAGTTTATAAACCATAGAGAACTTGGAACACAGTAGGTTTAACACAAAAATAAATAAATAATGAGTTCATTACAGTACCTTATGTAGTGGTTTTGTTTTCTTTCACTAACGGAGCTTATGAGATTTCCTGTTGAGTTTTGTGTTGTGAAGTTTTCAAGTTTGGGGTAAAGATTTGATGGACTATGGAATAAGGAGTGGCAAAATCCTAAGCTTGGGGATTCCCATGGCACCCCAAGATGTTAAAGAGTAGCCAAAAGCCTAAGCTTGGGGATGCCCCGGAAAGGCAACCCCTCTTTCGTCTTCGTTCATTGGTAACTTTACTTGGAGCTATTTTTTTATTCGCCACATGATATGTGTTTTGCTTGGAGCGTCATGTATGATATTAATATTTGCTTTTTAGTTTTCCACAATCATCCTTGCTGTACACACCTTTTGGGAGAAGCCTACTTGATTGAAACTTATTAGAATATGCTATGTGCTTCACTTATATCTTTTGAGCTTGATAATTTTTTGCTCTAGTGCTTAACTTATGTCTTTTAGAGCACAGCGGTGGCTTAATTTTGTAAAAATTGCTAGTCTCTCATGCTTCACTTATATCATTTTGAGAGTCCTTTAGAACAACATGGTATTTGCTATGGTTATAAAATTGGTCCTATAATGGTAGGCATCCAAGTTGGGTATAATAAAAACTATCATAGGAAGTGAATTGGATGCTATGATCAATTTGATACTTGATAATTGTTTTGAGATATGGAGGTAGTGATATTAAAGTCATGCTAGTTGGGTGGTTCTGAATTTAAAGAATGCTTGTGTTGAAGTTAGCAAGTCCCGTAGCATGCACGTATGGTTAAAGTTGTGTAACAAATTTGAAACATGAAGTGTACTTGGATTGTGCATCCTTATGAGTGGCGGTCAGGGACGAGCGATGGTCTTTTCCTACCAATCTATCCCTCTAGGATCATGCACATAGTGCTTGGTTTTTGATGACTTATAAATTTTTGCAATAAGTATATGAGTTCTTATGAGTAATGTTGAGTCCATGGATTATACGCACTTTTACCTTTCCATTATTGCTAGCCTCTTCGGTACCGTGCATTGCCCTTTCTCACCTTGAGAGTTGGTGCAAACTTCGCCGGTGCATCCAAACCCCGTGATATGATACGCTCTATCACACATAAACCTCCTTATATCTTCCTCAAAACAGCCACCATACCTACCTATTATGCCATTTCCATAGCCATTCCGAGATATATTGCCATGCAACTTTCCACCTTTCCGTTTATCAGCATGACATACATTACTATTGTCATATTGCCATTGCATGATCATGTAGTTGACATCGTATTTGTGGCAAGGCCACCATGCATAATTTTTCATACATGTCACTCTTGATTCATTGCACCATCCCGGTACACCACCGGAGGCATTCACATAGAGTCATATCTTGTTCTAGTTTCGAGTTGTAATTCATGTGTTGTAATCAATAAAAAGTGGGATGATCATCATTATTAGAACATTGTCCCAAAGAAAAAAAAAGGCCAAAAGAAAAAAAGAAAGGCCAAAGAAAAAAAGAAAAGAAAAGGAAAGAAAAAATAAAAAAAGAGAATAAATAAAAAGGGGCAATGTTACTATCTCTTTTTCCTCACTTGTGCTTCAAAGTAGCACCATGTTCTTCATATAGCGAGTCTCATATATTGTGCTTCAAAGTAGCACCATATTTTTCATATAGTGAGTCTCATATGTTGTCACTTTCATATACTAGTGGGAATTTTTCATTATAGAACTTGGCTTGTATATTCCTATGATGGGCTTCCTCAAATGCCCTAGGTCTTCGTGAGCAAGCAAGTTGGATGCACACCCACTAGTTTTCTTTTGTTGAGCTTTCATTCATTTATAGCTCTAGTGCATCCGTTGCATGGCAATCCCTACTCCTCATGTTGACATCAATTGATGGGCATCTCCATAGCCCGTTGATTATCCTCGTCAATGTGAGCTTTCTCCTTTTTTGTCTTCTCCACACAATCCCCATCATAATATTCTATTCCACCCATAGTGCTATATCCATGGCTCACGCTCATGTATTGCGTGAAAGTTGAAAAAGTTTGAGATTATTTAAGTATGAAACAATTTCTTGGCTTGTCATCAGGGGTGTAGAATTTGGGAACATTTTTGTGTGACGAAAATGAAGCATAGCCTAACTATATGATAGGGATGAACTTTCTTTAGCCATGTTATTTTGAGAAGACATGATTGCTTTGATTAGTATGCTTGAAGTGTTACTATTTCTTGTGTCAATATGAACTTTTATTTTGAATCATTTGGATCTGAACATTCATGCCACAATAAAGAAAATTACATTGAGAATTATGCTAGGTAGCATTCCACATCAAAAATTCTGTTGTTATCATTTACCTACTCGCGGACGAGCAGGAACCAAGCTTGGGGGTGCTTGATACGTTTCCTTCGTATCTATAATTTGTGATTGTTCCATGCTATTATATTACCCCTTTTAGATGTTTATGGGCTTTATTTTACACATTTTTATCATTTTTGGGACTAACCTGCTAACCGGAGGCCCAGCCCGTATTGCTGTTTTTTTTGCCTATTTCAGTATTTCGAAGAAAAGGAATACCAAACGGAGTCCAAACAGAATGAAACCTTAGGGAGCGTGATTTTTGGAACGAACGTGGTCCAGAGGACTTGGAGTTCAAGTCAAGAAGCAATCGAGGCGGCCAGGAGATAGGAGGGCGCGCCCCTGTCTCCTGGGCCCCTCAGGCGACCACCGACGTACTTCTTCCTCCTATATGTACCCACGTACCCCGAAAACATCCATGGAGCCAACGAAAAACAATTTCCACCCCCTTAACCTTCTGTATCCGCAAGATCCCATCTTGGAGCCTCCGTCGGCGCTCCGCCGGAGGGGGAATCGACCACGGAGGGCTTCTACATCAACACCATAGCCCCTCCGATGAGTTGTGAGTAGTTTACCATAGACCTTCAGGTCCATAGTTATTAGCTAGATGGCTTCTTCTCTGTTTTTGGATCTCAATACCATGTTCTCCCCCTCTCTTGTGGAGATCTATTTGATGTAAACTCTTTTTGCGGTGTGTTTGTCGAGATCCGATGAATTATGGGTTTATGATCATTTTATCTATGAGAAATATTTGAATCTTCTCTTAATTGTTTTATGTATGATTGAGTTATCTTTGCAAGTCTCTTTGAATTATTAGTTTGGTTTGGCCTACTAGATTGATCTTTCTTGCCATGGGAGAAGTGCTTAGCTTTGGGTTCAATCCTGCGGTGTGCTTACCCAGTGACAGCAGGGGTTGGAAGGCACGTATTGTATTGTTGCCATCGAGGATAAAAAGATGGGGTTTAAATCATATTGCATGAGTTTATCCCTCTACATCATGTCATCTTTCTTAATGCGTTACTCTGTTCTTATGAACTTAATACTCTAGATGCATGCTGGATAGCGGTCGATGTGTGGAGTAATAGTAGTAGATGCAGGCATGAGTCGGTCTACTTGTTACGAACGTGATGCCTATATACATGATCATGCCTAGATAATCTCATAATTATTCGCTTTTCTATCAATTGCTCGACAGTAATTTGTTCACCCACCGTAATGCTTATGCTATCTTGAGAGAAGCCACTAGTGAAACCTATGGCCCCCGGGTCTATCTTTCATCATATAAGCTTTCAATCTACTTTTATTTGTATCTTTACTTTTGCATCTATATTATAAAATACCAAAAATATATTTATCTTATCATACTATCTCTATCAGATCTCACTTTCGCAAGTGGCCGTGAAGGGATTGACAACCCCTTTATTGCATTGGTTGCGAGTTCTTTGTTTGTTTGTGTAGGTGCGTGGGACTTTTGAGGAGCCTCCTACTGGATTGATACCTTGGTTCTCAAAAACTGAGGGAAATACTTACGCTACTATTGTTGCATCACCCTTTCCTCTTCCAGGAAAACCAACGCAAGCTCAAGACGTAGCCCCCGTCCCCACCCTCGTGGCCAGGGTGTGGGCCCCCTCTCGTACTTCTTTTGGTCAATAATTCTTATTAATTCCAAAAATGATTTCCGTGGAGTTTCAGGACTTTTGGAGTTGTGCAGAATAGGTTTCCAACATTTGCTCCTTTTCCAGCCCAGAATCATAGTTGTCGGCATTCTCCCTCTTCATGATAAACCTTGTAAAATAAGAGAGAATAGCCATAAGTATTGTGGCATAACGTGTAATAACAGCCCATAATGCAATAAATATCAACATAAAAGCATGATGCAAAATGGACGTATCAGCGAGCTATTGATCTACAACATAGATATGCAAATACTATCAGGACTAAGTTCATGATAAATTAAGGTTTAGTTAATCATATTACTTAAGAACTCCCACTTAGATAGACATCCCTCTAGTCATCTAAATGATCATGTGGTCCATATCAACTAAACCATGTCCGATCATCACGTGGGATGGAGTAGTTTTCAATGGTGAACATCTCTATCTTGATCATATCTACTATATGATTCACGTTCGACCTTTCGGTCTCAGTGTTCCGAGGCCATATCTGCATATGCTAGGCTCGTCAAGTTTAACCCGAGTATTCTGCGTGTGCAAAACTGGCTTGCACCCATTGTATGTGAACGTAGAGCTTATCACACCCGATCATCATGTGGTGTCTCGGCACGACGAACTGTAGCAATGGTGCATACTCAGGGAGAACACTTATACCTTGAAATTTAGTGAGGGATCATCTTATAATGCTACCGCCGAACTAAGCAAAATAAGATGCATAAAAGATAAACATCACATGCAATCAAAATATGTGACATGATATGGCCATCATCAACTTGTGCCTTTGATCTCCATCTCCAAAGCACAGTCATGACCTCCATCGTCACCGGCTTGACACCTTGATCTCCATCGTAGAATCGTTGCCGTCTCGCCAACTATTGCTTCTATGACTATCGCTGCCGCTTAGTGATAAAGTAAAGCAATTACATGGCGATTGCATTTCATACAATAAAGCAACAACCATAAGGCTCCTGCCAGTTGCTAATAACGGTTACAAAACATGATCATCTCATACAACAATTTATATCTCATCACGTCTGGACCATCTCACATCACAACATGCCCTGCAAAAACAAGTTAGACGTCATCTACTTTGTTGTTGTAAGTTTTACGTGGCTGTTAAGGGCTTCTAGCAAGAACCGTTCTTACCTACGCATCAAAACCACAACGATTTTTCATCAAGTGTGATGTTTTAACCTTCAACAAGGACCGGGCGTAGTCAAACTCGATTCAACTAAAGTTGGAGAAACTGACACCTGCTAGCCACCTGTGTGCAAGGCACGTCGATAGAACCAGTCTCATGAACGCGATCATGTAATGTCGTTCCAGGCCGCTTCATCCAACAATACCGCCGAATCAAAGTAAGACATTGCTGGTAAGTAGTATGACTATTATCGCTCACAACTCTTTGTGTTCTACTCGTGCATATAACATCTACGCATAAACCTGGCTCTGATGCCACTGTTGGGGAACGTAGTAATTCAAAAAAATTCTTACTGTCACGCAAGATCTATCTAGGAGAAGCATAGAAATGAGCGGGGAGAGTGTGTCCACGTACCCTCGTAGACCAAAAGCAGAAGCTTTCAGTAACGCGGTTGACGTAGTCGAACATCTTCGCAATCCAACCGATCCAAGTACCAAACGTACGGCACCTCCATGTTCAGCACATGTTCAGCACGATGACGTCCCTCGAGCTCTTGATCTAGTTGAGGGCGAGGGGGGAGTTCCGTCAGCACGACGGCGTGGCGACGGTGATGATGAAGTTACCGGCACAAGGCTTTGCCTAAGCACTACGACGATATGACCGAGGTGTGTAACTATGGAGGGGGGCACCGCACACGGCTAAGAGAAACTTTGGTGTGCCTCTGCGGTGCCCCCTTACCACATATATAAAGGAGGGGGGAGAGGAGGTCGGCCCTAGAGGGGAGTCCTACTTGGACTCCTGGTCCAAGTAGGATTCCCCCCCTTTCCTATTCCAACTAGGAGAAGGAGGGAAGGGAGAAGAGGGGAGAAGGAAAGGGGGCGCCCCCGCCCCCCAACCCTAGTCCAATTCATTTTGGGCTTGGGGGGCGCCTCCACCTAGCCGCTGCCTCCTCTCTCCACTAGGGCCCATGAAGGCCCATTAACTCCCCGGGCGGTTCCGGTAACATCCCGGTACTCCAGAAAAATGCCCGAACATCCCGGAACCATTCCAATGTCCAAATGCAACCTTCCAATATATCAATCTTTATGTCTCGACCATTTCAAGACTCCTCGTCACATCCGTGATCTCATCCAGGACTCTGAACAAACTTCGGTTCATCAAATCACATAACTCATAATACAAATCGTCATCGAACATTAGGCGTGCGGACCCTACGGGTTCGAGAACTATGTGTTGATGACCGAGACACATTTCTGGTCAATAACCAATAGCAGAACCTGGATGCTTATATTGGCTCCTATATATTCTACGAAGATCTTTAACGGTCAACCCACATAACAACATACGTTGTTCCCTTTGTCATCGGTATGTTACTTGCTCAAGATTCGATCATCGATATCATCATACCTAGTTCAATCTCGTTACCGGCAAGTCTCTTTACTCATCCCATAATGCATCATCCTGTAAATAACTCATCAGTCACATTGCTTGCAAGGCTTATAGTGATGAGCATTACCGAGAGGGCTTAGAGATACCTCTTTGATACACGGAGTGACAAATCCTAATCTTGATCTATGCCAACCCAACAAACACCTTCGGAGACACCTGTAGAGCATCTTTATAGTCACCCAGCTACGTTGTGACGTTTGATAGCACACAAGGTGTTCCTTCGGTATTCAGGAGTTGCATAATCTCATAGTTAGAGGGACATGTATAAGTCATGAAGAAAGCAATAGCAATAAACTAAACGATCATAATGCTAAGCTAATGGATGGGTCTTGTCCATCACACCATTCTCTAATGATGTGATCCTGTTCATCAAATGACAACATATGTCTATGGCTAGGAAACTTAACCATCTTTGATTAACGAGCTAGTCAAGTAGAGGCATACTAGGGACACTCTGTTTGTCTATGTATTCACACATGTACTAAGTTTCTGTTTAATACTAGCATGAATAATAAAAATTTATCAAGATATAAGGAAATATAAATAACAACTTTATTATTGCCTCTAAGGCATATTTCCTTCATGTTCATCCAGTGGTAACCGCCTATACTACCATGGGGTCCTATTCATCCAACCCCCACCAGGAACTGTTTATCCACAACCAACCAACCGGCTTGAACCACCATGTCTCGACTCATTCTATGTATCGTGCGCGCGGTAGCAATGGTCACTCTTCATCGAGAGGCGACCCAACACCGGCTGGCTATGTATTCCACAACACCTTGATCGGCTTCAGTAAGCAGCAGCAGCGATCGATCGCTCGGGTTCAGTTAGCAGCAGCAGCGAAGGAATCGCTCGGGTTCAGTCAGCAGCGTAGGAATATTCGGGTTCAGTTTACAGCCAAGGGATCGATCGCTCGGGTTCAGTAATGTAGCTACTGCAATCGCTCGGGTTTAGTATGTGAATGCCTCCCTCGTGTTTAGTTAGGGCCAATGCCTCGCACACACACACACACGCCTACATACGAGAGAAAGATGCATACCACACTGCATCGCTCAGCACCGACCACCCATCGTAGCCGGGAACTCCTCAAAATTTTCCTCGCCCTTGCCTCTACATGATTTTTTCTGTCATGGACGGCCCAAGGAATGTCATGCAGGTGCGTCTTCAGCCCGCCCAGGATGAAAATCCCAATTTATGTCATGGTTTTTTGTCACAGAAGTAGGAGCCCACCACATCTGTGATGGTACGTGTTTTTGTTACAATTATCATCATAGAAGTGCCATAACCATGACAGAAAAAGTTTTTGTTCAGGCCATAATGTCACGGATGTGTCTTTTTTTGTAGTGATGGTTTGATCATCATGAGAAAGCTGAGCATAAAAATCATGTAAGATAATTTCTTTTGGGAGGTCATGACTGGGGCATGTGTACATCATGTACTTAAGCCTCCACCAAGTTTGAGCGATGCTTTCTCCTTCACGAGGACATAAATTATATATATATATATATATATGTGTATATAATTCCGATCACGTTGAACCAGATGCATAGGATAAAACTTTTGATGAAATTCCAATTTCAATCAATTCCAATCCCATGTTCCAATATCATGTCAATGCCTTTCCCTTCAAAGATAAAGTGAAAACCTTCTTCTTAACTTCATCTCTAGGTAAACCTGCAAACTTAAATAATCCACAAACTTCATCCACATAGATTAGGTCCATATCAGGATGTAGTGTTCAATCTCCTGCATAAGGACCAGCTAGCAGTTTCTTTATCATACCCGAAGTCGAAGGAATCTCACAATAAATATTTTCAGTAGGTGCAGTAGGTTGAGGAGCAACTCTTTGTGCTACCAGTCGACGTGAAGATACCCCGAACAAACCCCTCAAAGGATTGTTTTCCATAGTAGCAAGTAACAGTAAATTTCAGCACGTAATATAAATGTTTCCTTACCGAAAGCGCTTCACTCCCCGGCAACAGTGCCAGAAAAGAGCCTTGATGACCCACAAGTATAGGGGATCAATCATAGTCCTTATGATAAGTAAGAGTGTTGAACCCAACGAGGAGCAGAAGGAAATGACAAGCATTTTTCAGCAAGGTATTTTCTACAAGCACTAAAATTATTGCTAACGAGTAGTTTGATACCAAGATAATTTGTAACAAGTGGCAAGTAGCAATAGTAACTAAAGTGTAGCAAGGTATCCCAATACTTTTTGTTTCAAAGGATAGGACGGAATGGTCTCTTATAATAAGCTAAGCATTCTTGAGGACAATGGGAATTTCATCTAGTCACTTTCATCATGTTTGTTTGATTCGCGTTCGCTACTTTGATAATTTGATATGTGGATGGACCAGTGCTTGGGTTCTGTTCTTACTTGAACAAGCCTCCCACTTATGATTAACCCCTCTCGCAAGCATCCACAACTACGAAAGAAGAATTAAGATAAATCTAACCATAGCATGAAACATATGGATCCAAATCAGCCCCTTACGGAATAGCGCATAAACTAGGGTTTAAGCTTATGTCACTCTAGCAACCCACCATCTAATTACTACTCCACAATGCATTCCCTTAGGCCCAAAGGTGGTGAAGTGTCGTGTAGTCAATGTTCACATAACACCATTAAGGGAATCAACAACATACATACCATCAACATATCGAATGAACACCAAATTTACATGATTACTTATGACAAGACTTCTCCCATGTCCTCATGAACAAAAGTGACTACTCACACATCATATTCATGTCCAATATCAGAGGGGTATTGAATAACATAATGGATTTGAACATATAATCTTCCACCAAATAAACCAACTAGCATCAACTACAAGATGTAATCAACACTACTAGCAACCCACGGGTACCAATCTGAGGTTTTGATACAAAGATTGAATACAAGAGATGAACTAGGGTTTGACATGATATGGTGTTGGTGAAGATGTTGATGAAGATTGGTCCTCCCATGATGAGAGGGTTGTTGGTGATGATGATGGCTTTGATTTCCCCCTCCAGTAGGGAAGTATCCCCGGCGGAATCGCTCTGCCGGAGAGCAAAAGTGCTCTGGCCCAAGTTCCGCCTCAAGACGACGGTGATTTGTCCCGATAGTCCTCTCTTTAATTTTTTTTCTAGGGCAAATGGGCTTATATACCAGAAGATGGGCATCGGGGGCTGGCCAGGGGCCACACAAGATACCAAGGCGCACCCTGGGGGGTGGGCATGCCCTGGTGCCTCGTGGGCACCTGGGTGGCCCCCTCTGGTACTTCTTTTCTCTAATATTTTTTACTTATTCAAAATAAATCTCTGTGAAATTTCAGTTCATTTGGAGATGTGCAGAATAGGTATCTCTGACATAGCTTTTTCAGGTCCAGAATTCCAGCTGCCAGCAATCTCCCTCTTCATGTAAATCTTGCATACTAAGAGAGAAAAGGCATTAGAATTACTCCACAAAGTGTTATGTTGATTAAAACACTATAAATAGCAGTAGGAAAACATGATGCAAAATGGACATATCAAACAGCACCACGGCTGGGTTCTTACGAGGCCCGTCGCGGCTCGGCGAAACCAACCCCCATTGGTCAAACTCCGGTATGCCCGCGATGAACTTGTGCCTGTTTGTAAAGTGGTACACCGAGTATATGTCCTTGGGGAGGTTGTTCACATCTATGGGAAACAAGACCCTCACGATCTCATGCAGCTCCGATGTCTCATGGTTTTCCTTGGCCGTCGCATCCGGTCCTCGATGCAGGAGCTCTCCCACACCGTACATGAGCGCGCTTGGAGGGGCGCGATGCACTGGCGTAGGAACTCCTTCGCCACTATCGTTGTCGTCACTTTGGCGGCCTTCACCTTCGCCATCCTCTTCATGAGCGACCTCAACCTCATGTAGACGATCTCGTAGTGCTCCCACCCGGGACCCTTCTCGGCAGGCGTGGTTTGGATCTATAAGAGAGGGTTGAACAGCTTGGCGTCCACATAGACCCAACGTGACCTGTAGCCCTCAACCTTCTTCAGAGTCTTCATGTCGATAATGTTGTCGGCCATCTTGTCGTTAAGACGGAACGAGGCGCACCCCGAGCGCTGGTGGCCCGCAGTGATCCACATGCTGTAGAAGTTCTTGAAGAGCGCCACTGATGCCAGCACTCCAAGGAATCCCTCATAAAGGTAGAAGAAGATGGAGAGGAGGAGAACGGAGTTGGGCTGCAGGTGCAGGAGATGAATCCCATAATGGCTGAGGATGGCGTAGAGGAAGTCGGGGAAGGGCGGCACCAGGCTCGCAAAGATGGAGAGGAAGAAGGTGAGGATCATCGATTCCTCCATCTCCTCCAGCGGCAGTCAAGCTGGCTAGATGCGCGTGCCCCCCTCCCCCATTCGTTATGAGCACCGGCTACCATCGGGCGCGCCATGGCCAAGCCCTGCTCGTCCTGGATGGAGGACCTCATCAGCGCCGGCTCCATCGGCCCCTTGCCCTTCGCAGCGGTGGACTTCTTGGCTGCTTTGGGAGCCATGGCGATGGGGGAAAGATGAGGCAGATTGGGCGCAGGAGGAAGAAGGAGCAGAGGAGCAGTGCACAAGGAGGCGAGGCATGCGAGAAGGCAATGATGGCACCGGCGCCCCGCGCGGGCAGTTTTATGTTAGGGCCGCAGTTACCGAGACGTCGTGGGGATGTTTGGGGTGTCCCCGTCCTGTCGTGCTGCCACGCGTCTTTGCCTGGGCCCAATAGTCTTAGGCCCCATGTTGTTTCGTTCCTCAATGGGCGGAACATGCGTGTCATGGGCCCGGGGGTTACTGTCGTACCAGTGGGAACCAGGGTACCATGGTCCATCTACCTACGATCTAGGAAGGGCCCTGTCGATATCAAAACCGGCGGATCTCGGGTAGGGGGTCCTGATCTGTGCATCTAGGCGGATGGTAACAGGAGACGAGGGACACGATGTTTTTACCCAGGTTCGGGCCCTCTTGATGGAGGTAAAGCCCTATGTCCTGGTTGATTAATATTGATGGTGTGGGTTACAAGAGTAGATCTACCACGAGATCAAGGAGGCTAAACCCTAGAAGCTAGCCTATGGTATGATTGTTGTTCGTCCTATGGACTAAAGCCATCCGGTTTATATAGACACCGGAGAGGGCTAGGGTTACACAGAGTCGGTTACAATGGTAGGAGATCTACATATCCGTATCGCCAAGCTTGCCTTCCATGCCAAGGAAAGTCCCATCCGGACACGGGACGAAGTCTTCAATCTTGTATCTTCATAGTCTTGGAGTCCGGCCGATTATGATAGTTCGGCTATCCGGACACCCCCTAGTCCAGAACTCCCTCAGTAGCCCCTGAACCAGGCTTCAATGACGACGAGTCCGGCGCGCATGTTGTCTTCGGCATTGCAAGGCGGGTTCTCCCTCCGAATAATTCATAGAAGATTGTGAACACCAGGATAGTGTCCGGCTCTGCAAAATAATTTCCACATACCATCGTAGAGAGAATAATATTTACACAAGTTCAATCTGCTGACGTATTTGATGGCGTGATGTCACACCATTACCAAGCCTTTACTCAAATTATTTTTATTATACCACCTCAGCGCGTTTTAGCGAAGCGGTTTCCTTGGCACGTCTTTGTCGAAGCAGAGATCGTGTTCCCCTTATTCCGGGATTCCCATCAATACGGACGTGGGTAACCCAACCGCGCCCGTCGCCACGCCCCCTCCATCGAAGGCGGGTTCCAAACGGTCACGGGGACGGCTCTCGGTATTCTTCCTCTTTATAATGAGATCAAGGTCGGTTCTTTTTCTTCAATCCTCAATCGAATCCGCCCCTCGCCCCCGAGTTCCAACACCCAGGGCTCCAGATTCGGGTACCTTCGACCTTTGACAATGTCCAGCTCCGACCCGCGGGGCCGGTGGATGCCCTCCTCCGTCACGGAAGAAGACGTGTTAAAGCTGAGAGACGCCAGGTACTTGACCTATGAGATTTCGCATAGGTTCCCTGCCCGAGGGCAAGTTATCCCTACTCCTGAGCCCGACGAGAGCGTTGTGTTCGTGTCTCACCTCCGTAGGGGTTTAGGCTTCCCGATGGACCCCTTCGTGAGGGAGCTCATGTTTTACTATGGGCTGGAATTCCATGACTTGGCTCCGGAGTCCATCCTCCACATCTCATCGTTTATTGTCGTTTGCGAAGCTTTTCTCCGCACCACCCCTCACTTCGGCTTGTGGCTCAAAACCTTCAATGTGGAGCCGAAGATGATCGAGGGGCGTCAGGCAGAGTGCGGAGGGGCGTTTATAAGCAAGAGGGCCGATGATTTATGGCCCGAGGGCTCTTTTCAAGAGGAGCTCGGCATGTGGCAACAGGAGTGGTTCTATATCACCGCTCCCAGGGGCAGCAGGCAGAGGCCGCCGCCCGTCTTCCGCTCGGGCCCTCCACAACAGTTGACGTCATGGGTCCACATGGGGCGTGACTGGGGGCCGCCCAAAGACGTACCCCTTTTGCAGGACCGGATTCGAGGCCTCCAAGAAAGGGAGATCAATCTAGTCGCAGTAGTATAGGTTATGCTGGTCCGGCGCCTACTGCCCTGCAAACGTCGCCCCCTCCACCTGTGGGAATTTAATCCGGAGGGGCCACGAGCTCTTCAACACTTTATGGATTTGACACCCATGGAGATGTACAAACTGTTCTTCGGATCACAAGAGATGCGTCCGGACTTGACCGAGGACGCTGGCCTAAGCTGCAATCGCCCAGATACTCAAGTAAGTAGCCCTGTGTTCGGACACACCATCCACTTATTTATCGTGGGTTTGCCCTTTAACCAGCTATCCCTTGAACAGGAGTGGATAGCGCTAGCGAAACTGATACGGTGTCCGCCCCCCCCCCCCTGAGACCACGAAAGATCCCGTGTTAATCAAAATGTTGGAAGTTGTGCCCTCAGAGGAGGGCGAAGGGGGGCACAGGGGAACTACCACCTCTGCCAAGGAGGCTTTCAGTAAGGGAGGAATCGAGAGTCCCTCCTTCCAGGAGGAGAAGAGGACAGCTTTCGAAGACCCGGAGGCCAAGGCCTCGAAGCGGGGAAAGAAATATGTGCCGGAAGGTCCTGTGCCGGGGAGAGCCCCGGCCGCACTGTCTCCTCAGAGGAATCAGCCCTCCAGTGAGCCGTGAGTAAAAAAGGAGGAATTTTGTAATGGTGGATACCCCTGCTTAATTTTTGAGGGTAGCCGAAGTTTTCATCTTGTAGTTCGAATCTCAGCCTGTCTCAGCACAGCTCATCTTCGGGGGACCTTCGTCCGGAGATGATGGAGAGTGAAACGCCTCCATCTGCCGCCCCATCGTGCGGGGCGGACGACCCTGAGGTGTCATCGCGGAGGGTCTCCCCGAGTCCGGTGGGGCCTGAGAGTTCGGCACCCACTGGAGTACGGCCGGTGGAACTGCAGGATTTGCTTAAGAGGGCGTCCATCTCGGAAGATCACCGCACATTAATGAGTACGGTTATTGAAAGGATCTCGTGCACCGAGAGCGGGTTGTATGAGGCCGTCAGAAGCTTGCTGACGGGCTTTGAGGTATGCAAAAAATAACGTACCTTTTGACAGTTTTGCACATGAAGTGCGCCCTCTATGGATAGTAGCCCCTGAGACTTGGTATGCTGTCGAAAGCGATAGTGTGCCAAGGATTGTAATCTCGGTTATAGAATGGCGCCTTTCCTATGGAGGTGGCGGATCGTCCGGTGGCCAGCCGGACTGATGGATTTGCCGAGCTGAGAAGGCAACTCGACGTTGCGGATGCGGACATCTCGCTGGTCAATAAACGACTTGATGAGTCACAAGGTACGTGGTTGCTTCGCGGTCGCCTAGCAAGGGAGCTGACGCCCGTGCCTTACAATTTGTATGCTTGATGCAGATGGCGCTGCTGCTATGGAAGGCCTTCGAGCCGAACTTGCTCGGGCCAAGGAGCAAGCCAGAAAAAGCGAGGCGGCTGCCTCGAAGGCAGCGGAAGAGCTAGAAGCCGAGAAGGCTGCTCACTGCCGAAGCAGGGAGGAGATGGCCGGAATGGCCGCAAAATTAAAAGTTGCTACCGACCGCCAGGAGGTTCTTGAAAGAGAACGTCGAGCGGAACAAGAGGACCGGAAGAAGGCCGACGCCGAAGCCAAGGATGCCCGTAGTGCGATGCGGGCTATGAAGGAGGAACTGCGTCAAATCCGAGACATTGTGGCTGGAAAGCCCTTTATGCTGCGCAGGAAGTTCACGGATCCGAAGTATGCTCAGCTTGGCCAATTGTATGGTGCGGAGGATCCTTATCTGGACTTGGCAGCGAGTGCGGCGGACGCAGTCGTGCACTTCCGAAGCCAGAAGGGTCACGAAATGGAAGAGCTTTTCTGGTCTCAATTCCATAGTCCGGAGCGTCAACTTCCGCTGAGTGATCGGCTGGTTGAGTGGGCTGAGCTAAATAGATTGTCCGGACTTGCCATGACGGATGTGGTCACTCATCTGTGGCCGGGAAGACCCAAGCCGAAGAGTTATTTTGGCTTGTTGCAGCAATTCCTTGGGGCGGTGCCGCGTATTGGGGTGATGAAGCGGTCGGCGTGTATAGAAGGTGCGCGGATGACTCTTGCCCATGGTAAGACATACTGGGCTGAGATGGATGCCACCGCTGTTGCATCCCGGGGTTCGGATAGAAGCCGGTTCCCCACCGAGCACTATTTTGAGGAAGTCCTGCAGGGCGCTCGTTTAATAGAATCGCAGTGCTCAAAAAATGTTATGTTTGAGTGACATGTATGATTTCTGAGATCATGTTTATAATACAATAGCTTTTTATACTTGTGAGCTCAAGTATTGAACTATCTCCTGTGCGGCCGTATGTTTATGTATAATCTGAAAGATGGTAGTCTTTGGCTTCAGCCCCCACGCACATGGTGCGGGGGTGTTTGCAAAAAGAAAAACGCTTTGTCACACTTAATCCAACGTCTTGGTCCTTTTAAGGAGGTGATAGCGTAGCAAACTAGGCAACCGTACTATAATGCTTTATCACTTTCACTTAGCCATAGGAGCTCGAATGTGGGGCTACTATATAGCCCCTGGCGGCACCTCTCATCTCCGAACTCGGGGTGCGTATGTGCCTGACCGGGAAGCGGTCCTTCGTCAAAGCGGAGGAATTCTAAACATTGCAATTGTCGATCGAGTGGTTAACCAGACTCTAGCTATATCATGACAGTCAGTTTTCAGCTTTCTCTACTGAGGTGCTCGCCCGGCCGAACCGGGGCACAATCGCAGTAGTTCTCCTGGTGTCGCGTTAGCCGATGATACAGAACGTAAGGCAGCAAAACACAGGAGCCGGGCAAACCCAACATTTGACCAAAGACATGATTCGGAGCTGATGCATATAAGGCCTAACTCGTGACGCCGAACACTCCCTGAGGTGTTCGGTCTTTATGATACCGGGCAGAACAATGCCCTAAGCCCCTAGTGTCCAGGTACAGACGGGAACTTCTGACGCGGCCGATGCCAAAATGCCAGCCTCCTCCTCGGCTATGGTAGGAAACCGGGGGATGTGTATCAACAAGAGACAGTAAGAAAGGTTTACACAGGGTCTTAATCTGAAAAGAATCCTTGCAACGGGTCCCTGCTGCACGTCTGCGCCTGTGTCCCCGTTGTGATGTGTCCTGGACGGGTGTAGCACGTGCTTCATCTGTAAAAGAGGACTTAGTTTCTAAGAAATATTGTGCAAAAGTTATGTTAAAATAGAGGATAATTTGGTAGATAAAGACAGTTGAGCTTTATTGGCTCTCATTGTTGAAACACGCGGCCCCTTATAAAGGGGGTATGCGGCTGGGAAGCCCCTTGTTTATTCATGCCGGACTCGCCTAACCGTGTCCGGGGTCTGAATGACCCGTATTTAGGGGCCTTGACCTGCAAGGTCGGAGTGGCTGTCAAAGCAGCCCCGCGCTCTCCGTGGTCAAGGAACACTTGTAGTTACTCTTTAATGAGATTATTTCGCGTTAACCGGGCATCGTAGGTATAGGAGCCGTGTAGTGTGGTAAGGCGTTAAAGCGGGCGAAAGCTTTTCGTCCCAGTAGTGCTTGATGGCAACTGTGTAATGGGACTCTGAACTCCTTCGGTACATCAAAACTCATAAACTCATAATATAACTATCATCGAAACCTTAAGCGTGCGGACCCTACGGGTTCGAGAACTATGTAGACATGACCGAGACACGTCTCCAGTCAATAACCAATAGCGGAACCTGGATGCTCATATTGGCTCCCACATATTCTACGAAGATCTTTATCGGTCAAACCGCATAACAAGATACGTTGTTCCCTTTGTCATCGGTATGTTACTTGCCCGAGATTCGGTCGTCGGTATCTCAATACCTAGTTCAATCTCATTACCGGCAAGTCTCTTTTCTCGTTATGTAATGCATCATCCTGCAAGTAACTCATTAATCACATTGCTTGCAAGGCTTATAGTGATGTGCATTACTGAGAGGGCCCAGACATACCTCTCCGACAATCGGAGTGACAAAACCTAATCTCGAAATACGCCAACTCAACATGTACCTTTGGAGACACCTGTAGAGCCCCTTTATAATCACCCAGTTACATTGTGACGTTTGGTAGCACATAAAGTGTTCCTCCGATAAACGGGAGTTGCATAATCTCATAGTTGAAGGAACATGTATAAGTCATGAAGAAAGCAATAGCAACATACTAAATGATCAAGTGCTAAGCTAACGGAATGGGTCATGTCAATCACATCATTCTACTAATGATGTAATCCCGTTAATCAAATGACAACTCATGTCTATGGTTGGGAAACATAACCATCTTTGATTAATGAGCTAGTCAAGTAGAGGCATACTAGTGACATTATGTTTGTCTATGTATTCACACATGTATCATGTTTCCGGTTAATACAATTCTAGCATGAATAATAAACATTTATCATGAAATAAGGAAATAAATAATAACTTTATTATTGCCTCTAGGGCATATTTCCTTCAGTCTCCCACTTGCACTAGAGTCAATAATCTAGTTCACATCATCATGTGATTTAACACCAACATTCATATCTGTATATGATTAATACCCATAGTTCACATCGTTATGTGATCAACATCCAAAGGGCTTACTAGAGTCAATAATCTAGTTCACATCTCTATGTGATTAACACCCAAGGAGTACTAAGGTATGATCATGTTTTGCTCGTGAGAGAAGTTTAGTCAACGGGTCTGTCACATTCAGAGTCGTATGTATTTTGCAAATATTCTATGTCTATAATGCTCCGCACGGAGCTACTATAGCTAATTGCTCCCACTTTCAATGTGTATCCAGATTGAGACTTAGAGTCATCTGGATCGGTGTAAAAGCTTGCACCGATGTAACTCTTTACGATGGGCTCTTTTATCACCTCCATAATCGAGAAATATTTCCTTAGTCCTTACTAAGGATATTCTTGACCAATGTTCAGTGATCTACTCCTAGATCACTATTGTACTCCCTTGCCAAATTCAAAGCAAGGTATACAATAGGTCTGCTACATAGCATAGCATACTTTATAGAACCTATGACTGAGGCATAGGGAATGACTTTCATTCTCTTTTCTATTTTCTGTCGTGGTCGGTATTTGAGTCTTACTCAATTTCACACCTTTGCAACACAGGCAAGAACTCTTTCTTTGACTGTTCCATTTTGAACTACTTCAAAAACTTGACAAGGTGTGTACTTATTGAAAAACTTATCAAGCGTCTTGATCTATCTCAATAGATCTTGATGCTCAATATGTAAGTAGCTTTACTGAGGTCTTTCTTTCAAATACTCCTTTATGCTTTCCAGAAAAATTCTACAACATTTCTGATCAACAATATGTTACTCACATATATTTATAAGAAAGGCGGTAGTGCTCCCACTCACTTTATTGTAAACACAGGCTTCACCGCAAGTCTGTATAAAACTATATGCTCTGATCAACTTATCAAAGCGTATATTCCAACTTTTAGATGCTTGCACCAGTCCATAGATGGATTGCTGGAGCTTGCACATTTTGTTAGCACCTTTAGGATTGACAAAACCTTTTGGTTGCATCATATACAACTCTTCTTTAAGAAAACCATTAAGGAATGCAGTTTTGACATCCATTTGCCAGATTTCATAAAATGTGACAATTGCTAACATGATTCGGACAGATTTAAGCATCGCTACATTTGAGAAAATCGCATTGTAGTCAACACCTTGAATTTGTTGAAAACCTTTTTGCGACAAGTCGAGCTTTGTAGATAGTAACACTACTATCAGCGTCTGTCTTCCTCTTGAAAATCCATTTATACAATATGGCTTGCCGATCATCGGGCAACTCCACCAAAGTCCACACTTTGTTCTCATACATGGATCCCATCTCAGATTTCATGGCCTCAAGCCATTTCGCGGAATCTGGGCTCATCATCGCTTCCTCATAGTTTGTAGATTCATCATGGTCTATTAACATGACTTCCAGAACAGGATTACCGTACCACTCTGGTGTGGACTGTACTTTGGAAGACCTATGAGGTTTTGTAGTAACTTAATCTGAAGTTTCATGATCATCATCATTAGCTTCCTCACTAATTGGTGTAGGAATCACTGGAACTGATTTCTGTGATGAACTACTTTCCAATTCGGGAGAAGGTACAAATTACCTTATCAAGCTCTACTTTCCTCCGACTCGCTTCTTTCGTGAGAAACTCCTTCTCTAGAAAGGATCCATTCTTAGCAACCAATGTTTTGCCTTCGGATTTGTGATAGAAGGTGTACCCAATAGTTTCCTTTGGGTATTCTATGAAGACGCACTTCTCCGATTTGGGTTTGAGCATATCAGGTTGAAACCTTTTTCACATAAGCATCGCAACTCCAAACTTTAAGAAACGACAGCTTAGGTTTACTGCTAAACCATAGTTCATACAGTGTCGTCTCAACGGATTTAGATGGTGCCCTATTTAAAGTGAATGAAGTTATCTCTAATGCATAACCCCAAAATGATAGTGGTAAATCGGTAAGATACATCATAGATCGCACCATATCCAATAAAGTGTGGTTACGACGTTCGGACACACCATTATGTTGTGGTGTTCCATGTGGCGTGAGCTGTGAAACTATTCCACATTGTTTAAAAATGAAGGCCAAACTCATAACTCAAATATTCTTCTCTACGATCAGATTGTAGAAACTTTATTTTCTTGTTACAATGATTCTCCACTTCACTCGGAAATTCTTTGAACTTTTCAAATGTTTCAGACATGAGCTTCATTAAGTAGATATACGCATATCTGCTCAAATCATCTGTGAAGGTCAGAAAATAACGATACCCGCCATGAGCATCAACACTCATTGGACCACATACATCGGTATGTATTATTTCCAACAAGTTAGTAGCTCGTTCCATTGTTCCGGAGAACGGAGTTTTAGTCATCTTGCCCAAAAGGCAGGGTTCGCAAGCATCAAATGATTCATAACCAAGTGATCCCGAAAATCCATCTTTATGGAGTTTCTTCATGCGCTTTACACCGATATGACCCAAACGGCAGTGCCACAAATAAGTTGCACTATCATTATTAACTTTGCATCTTTTGGCATCAACATTATGAATATGTGTGTCACTATGATCAAGATTCAATAAACCATCACCATTGGGTGTATGACCATACAAGGTCTTATTCATGTAAACAGAATAACAATTTATTCTCTATCTTAGATGAATAATTATATCGCAATAAACATGATCTTATCATATTTATGCTCAATGCAAACACCAAATAACATTTATTTAGGTTTAACACTAATCTCGAAAATATAGGGAGTGTGTGATGATGATCATATCAATCTTGGAACTACTTCCAACACTCATCGTCACTTCCCCTTCAACTAGTCTCTGTTTATTCTGTAACTCCTATTTCGAGTTACTAATCTTAGCAACCGAACAAGTATCAAATACTCAGGGGCTACTATAAACACTAGTAAGGCACACATCAATAACCTGTATATCAAATATACCCTTGTTCACTTTGCCATCCTTCTTATCCACCAAATATTCAGGGCATTTCTGTTTCCAATGACCATTTCCTTTGCAGGGTAAGCACTCGGTTTCAGGCTTTGGTCCAGCTTTGGGCTTCTTCGCGGGAGTGACAACTTGCTTGTCATTCTACTTGAAGTTCCCTTTATTTCCCTTTTCCCTTCTCTTGAAACTAGTGGTCTTGTCAATCATCAACACTTGATGCTCTTTCTTGATTTCTACCTTCGTCGATTTCAATATCACGAAGAGCTCGGGAATTGTTTTCGTCATCCCTTGCATACTATAGTTCATCACGAAGTTCTAGTAACTTGGTGATGGTGACTAGAGAACTCTGTCAATCACTATCTATCTGGAAGATTAACTCCCACTTGATTCAAGCGATTGTAGTACCCAGACAATCTGAGCACATGCTCACTAGTTGAGTGATTCTCCTCCATCTTTTATCTATAGAACTTGTTGGAGACTTCATATCTCACAACTCGGGTATTTGCATGAAATATTAACCTCAATTCCTGGAACATCTCATATGGTCCATGACGTTCAAAACGTCTTTGAAGTCCCGATTCTAAGCCGTTAAGCATGGTGCACTAAACTATCAAGTAGGCATCATATTGAGCTAGCCAAACGTTCATAACATCTACATCTGCTCCTACAATACGTCTGTCACCTAGCGGTGCATTGAGGACATAATTCTTCTGTGCAGCAGTGAGGATAAATCTCAGATCACGGATCCAATCCACATCATTGCTACTAACATCTTTCAACACAATTTTTCTCTAGGAACATATCAAAATAAACATATGAAAGCAACAATGCAAGCTATTGATCTACAACATAATTTGCAAAATACTACCAGGACTAAGTTCATGATAAATTTAAGTTCAATTAATCATATTACTTAAGAACTCCCACTTAGACAGACATCTCTCTAGTCATCTAAGTGATCATGTGATCCAAATCAACTAAACCATGTCCGATCAACAAGTGAGATGGAGTAGTTTTCAATGGTGAACATCACTATGTTGATCATATCTACTATATGATTCACGCTCGACCTTTCGGTCTCCGTGTTCCGAGGCCATATATGTATATGCTAGGCTCGTCAAGTTTAACCTAAGTATTCCGCGTGTGCAACTGTTTTGCACCCGTTGTATTTGAACGTAGAGCCTATCACACCCGATCATCATGTGGTGTCTCATAACGAAGAACTTTCGCAACGGTGCATACTCAGCGAGAACACTTCTTTATAATTTAGTGAGAGATCATCCTAAAATGCTACCGTCAATCAAAGCAAGATAAGATGCATAAAGGATAAACATCACATGCAATCAATATAAGTGATATGATATGGCCACCATCATCTTGTGCTTGTGATCTCCATCTCCGAAGCACTATCATGATCACCATCGTCACCGGCGCGACACCTTGATCTCCATCGTAGCATCGTTGTCGTTTCGCCATCTATTGCTTCTACGACTATCGCTACCGCTTAGTGATAAAGTAAAGCAATTAGAGGGCGCTTGCATTTCATACAATAAAGCGACAACCATATGGCTCCTGCTAGTTGCCGATAACTCGATTACAAAACATGATCATCTCATACAATAAAATATAGCATCACATATTTACCATATCACATCAAAACATGCCCTGCAAAAACAAGTTAGATGTCCTCTACTTTGTTGTTGCAAATTTTACGTGGCTGCTATGGGCTGAGCAAGAACCGTTGTTACCTACGCATCAAAACCACAACGATAGTTCACCAAGTTAGTGTTGTTTTAACCTTCGCAAGTACCAGGCATAGCCACACTCGGTTCAACTAAAGTTGGAGAAACTGACACCCGCCAGCCACCTGTGTGCAAAGCACGTCGGTAGAACCAGTCTCGTGTAAGCGTACGCGTAATGTCGGTCCGGGCCGCTTCATCCAACAATACCGCCAAACCAAAGTATGACATGCTGGTAAGCAGTATGACTTGTATCGCCCACAACTCACTTGTGTTCTACTCATGCATATAACATCTACGCATAAAACCTGGCTCGGATGCCACTTGTGTTCAAAAAATTTCCTACGAACATGCAAGATCATGGTGATGCATAGCAACAAGAGGGGAGAGTGTTGTCCATGTACCCTCGTAGACAAAAAGCGGGAGCATTAGAACAACACGGTTGATGTAGTCGTACGTCTTCACGGCCCGACCGATCAAGCACCGAAACTATGACACCTCCAAGTTCTAGCACATGTTCAGCTCAATGACGTCCCTCGAACTCCGATCCAGCCGAGTGTCGAGGGAGAGTTTCGTCAGCACGACGGCGTGGTGATGATCTTGATGTTCTACCATCGCAGGGCTTCTCCTAAGCACCGCTACAATATTATCGAGGAGGACTATGGTGGAGGGGGGCACCACACACGGCTAAGAGATCAAGAGATCAATTGTTGTGTCTCCAAGGGGTGCCCCCTCCCCGTATATAAAGGAGTGGAGGATGGGGAGGGCCGGCCCTCTCTTTATGGCACGCCCTAGGGGAGTCCTACTCCCACCGGGAGTAGGATTCCCCCTTTCCTAGTAGAACTAGGAGCCCTTCCAAGTAGAAGGAGTAGGAGAGAAGGAAAGGGAAGGGAGAAGGAGAAGGAAGGAAGGGGGCGCCCCCCTTCCCTAGTCCAATTCGGACTAGTCCATGGGGAGGGGTGCAGCCACCCTTTGGGGCCTTTCTCTCTGAGGGAGTCCTGGATTAGGGGGTATCAGGACAGCTGGACTGTATACATCGTCTGGACTATTGAAGCGTGAAGATACAAGACTCAAGACTTCGGCCCGTGTCTGGATGGGACTCTCCTTTGCATGGAAGACAAGCTTGGCGATCCGGATATTGTGTTTCCTTCCTTGTAACCGACTCCATGTAAACCCTAGCCCTCTCCGGTGCCTATATAAACCGGAGAGGTTGGTCCTTAGAAGGCCGATCACAATTACAATCATACCACCATAGGCTAGCTCCTAGGGTTTAGCCTCTACGATCTCGTGGTCATCTACCCTTGTACTACTCATATCTTCAATATTAGTCAAGCAGGAAGTAGGGTTTTACCTCCATCGAGAGGGCCCGAACCTGGGTAAACATTGTGTCCCTCGCTTCCTGTTACCATCAGCCTAAGACGCACAGATCGAGACCCCCTACCCAAGATCCGCCGGTTTTGACACCGACATTGGTGCTTTCATTGAGAGTTCCTCTGTGTCGTCGCTGTAGGGCTTGATGGCGCCTTCAATCGTCAACAACACGGTCCAGGGGGAGACTTTTCTCCCCGGACAGATCTTCGTGTTCGACGGCTTCGCACTGCGGGCCAATTCGCTTGGCTATCTGGAGCAGATCGATAGCTACGCCCCCGGCCACCAGGTCAGGTTCGGAAACTTGAACTACACAACAAATATTTGCGGAGACTTGATCTTCGACGGATTTGGGCCTACGCTAGGAGCATCGAACAGTCATGATGAGCATGGCTTAGACCTACTGTCGGACAAAGCTCGGGATATCACCCCTGCAGTAGTCTCGGATCTAAATCCGGAGCAAGTTGCGTTGCCCAAGGACGAAGGGATGGACCCCGCCCTGCAGGCCGCACACTCATCGGCGGTGGAATCGAACACAGGTCTCACCTCGGTGGAAGCCTGTAACCCCGGGCCCCGGACTCGTATTCGGTTGTTGGTTCCGGTCCGCACACCCTCGAGCCAGCCGAGCCAGGTTGGGCTCCGGTAATGGAGTTTACCACTTCGGACATCTTTCAGCACTCGCCCTTTGGCGACATGCTAAACTCATTAAAGTCTCTCTCTTTGTCAGGAGGCTCTGGGCCGAACTATGTCCGGCTTGAGTGGGAAGCAGGCGACGAAGGAATTCACTGCCCACCCACCACCCACTTCATTGCCATGGTCGATGATTTAACCGACGTGCTTGACTTCGACTCCGAAGACATCGACGGTATGGACGACGATGCAGGAGAATTACATGAGCCACCGCTCACAGGGTGGTGGACGGCCACCTCCTCATATGATATATACATGGTGGACACTCCGAAGGAAACCAATGGTGACAAGGCAACGGAGGATAACCCCTCAAGGAGAAAAGCAAAGCATGGGCGTCGTCGGTGCCGCTCCAAGCCCCGCCACAACAATACCGGCCCCGCAGATGAAAACAATCCGGATGGTGCCGAAGAGGAATACAACCCTGACCAGCCCGCCTTCGAGCAGGCCGAACACGAAGATGAGCAGGTCAGCCCAGACGAACAGGCGACTGACGTATATCTGGAGGAGGACAACTATATGCCCCCCTCCGAAGACGAGATTAGCCTCGGCGACGACGAGTTCGGAGTGCCTGAGGATCCCGTGGAGCAGGAGAGCTTCAAGCACCGGCTTATTGCCACAGCGAGGAGCCTGAAGAAGAAGCAGCAACAACTCCAGGCTGATCAAGACCTGCTCACAGATAGATGGACTGAAGTCCTGGCAGCCAAGGAATACGGACTTGAGCGCCAAACGGCTGACCGGCCACCCCGTGGCCGGGGTAAAATGGGATATCAGCCCGAATACCAGCCCGCACCCGCACGCCAATACACTACGGCCCGGGGCAACAGGCAGGACCCGCAAGATATTCTGGAAAACAAAGCAGGACAGCCAAGATCGATCTACAGATCATGGGGACGTGCCCCAGCGCGTGATGATGACCATCACGCCGGATACATCATCAACAAGTCTAGCCGGGCCGAACACAGCAACCTAGACCAATTCAAACTACGTAGCCACATAGCCCGGCACAGAGGCGCCACACACCCCCTCTGCTTCACTGACAAAGTGATGGATCATGAATTCCCAGAAGGGTTCAAACCCATAAACATCGAATCATACGATGGCACAACAGACCCTGCAGTATGGATCGAAGATTTCCTTCACCACATTCACATGGCTCGCGGAGACGATCTACACGCCATCAAGTACCTTCCCCTTAAGCTCAAAGGGCCAGCCCGGCACTGGCTAAACAGCCTGCCAGCAAATTCCATTGGCAGTTGGGAAAACCTGGAAGACGCATTCCTCGATAACTTCCAGGGCACATATGTGCGACCACCGGACGTCGATGACTTGAGCCACATTACTCAATAGCCCGGAGAGTCAGTGATGCGTCTCCAACGTATCTATAATTTTTGATTGCTCCATGCTACTTTATCTACTATTTTAGGCAATATTGGGCTTGATTATCCACTTTTATATTATTTTTGGGACTAACCTATTAACCGGAGGCCCAGCCCAGATTTGCTGTTTTATGCCTATTTCAGTGTTTCGAGGCAAAGGAATATCAGACGGAGTCAAAATGGAACAAAATCAACTGGAGAAGTTATTTTTGGAAGGAAACCCACCTGATGGACTTGGACCCCACGTCAGAAGATACGGGAGGTGCTCACGAGGGTGGGGGTGCGCCCTCCCCCCCTAGGCGCGTCCCCTGCCTCGTGGGGCCCCTGTAGCTCCACCGACGTTCCCCCGGCACCCATATATACCAATATACCCTAAAACTTCCAGAACAGAAGATAGATCGGGAGTTCCGCCGCCGCAAGCCTTTGTAGCCACCAAAAACCAATCGGGACCCTGTTCCGGCACCCTGCCGGAGGGGGATCCCATCACCGAAGGCCATCTTCATCATCCCGGCGCTATCCATGATGAGGAGGGAGTAGTTCACCCTCGGGGCTGAGGGTATGTACCAGTAGCTATGTGTTTGATCTCTCTCTCTCGTGTTCCTCTATGGCAATATCTTGATGTATCCCGAGCTTTGCTATTATAGTTGGATCTTATGATGTTTTTCCCCTCTACTCTCTTGTGATGAATTGAGTTTCCCCTTTGAAGTTATCTTATCATATTGAGTCTTTTATGAACACTTGATGTATGTCTTGCCATGATTATCTGTGGTGACAATGGGATATCATGTGCCACTTGATGTATGTTTTGGTGATCAACTTGCGGGTTTCGTGACACTTGGGAACCTATGCATAGGGGTTGGCACACGTTCTTGACTCTCCGGTAGTAGCTTTGGGGCACTTTTTGAAGTACTTTTATGTTGGTTGGATGAATCTGAGATTGTGTGATGCATATCGTATAATCATGCCCACAGATACTTGAGGTGACAATGGAGTATCTAGGTGACATTAGGGTTTTGGTTGATTTGTATATTAAGGTGTTATTCTAGTACGAACTCTTTTATAGATCGATCCGAAAGAATATCTTTGTGGTGGTTTCGTACCCGACCATAGCCTCTACGTTTGTTCTCCGCTATTAGTGTCTTTGGAGTGACTCTTTGTTGCATGTTGAAGGCTTGTCATATGTTCTATCTATGTTATTATTGTTGAGAGAACTTACACTAGTGAAAGTATGAACCCTAGGTCTTGTTTCCTACCATTGCAATACCTTTTACGCTCACTTTTACCGCCCATTAACTTGCTGTTTTTATTATTTCAGATTACAAAAACCTATATCTACTATCTATTTTGCACTTGTATCACCATCTCTTCGCCGAACTAGTGCACCTATATAATTTACCATTGTATTGGGTGTGTTGGGGGCACAAGAGACTTTTTTTTATTTGGTTGCAGGGTTGTTTGAGAGAGACCATCTTCATCCTATGCCTCCTACGGATTGATAAACCTTAGGTCATCCACTTGAGGGAAATTTGCTACTGTCCTACAAACCTGTGCACTTGCAGGCCCAACAACGTCTACAAGAAGAAGGTTGTGTAGTAGACATCAGTCAGCCAGGAAGTTCTGGACTCGGTTCCTAACTAAAAAGAACCAAATAGTCGACTGTCCGGACGCCGAAGCCCTGGCGGCTTTTAACCATAATATCCGTGACGAGTGGCTCGCTCGACACCTCGGCCAGGAAAAACCCAAGTCCATGGCAGCCCTCACAACACTAATGACCCGCTTTTGCGTAGGCGAGGATAGCTGGTTGGCTCGCAGCGGCACCACGCCACATTCTGGCACTTCGGATATGCGCGACAATAATGGCAAGCCACGACACAACAGACATAAGCAACGGAACAATGGCAACAACACTGAAGACACGGCAGTAAACGCCGGATTCAGCGGATCCAAGTCCAGTCAGCGGAAGAAGCCGTTCAAAAGAAACAATCAGGGACCATCCAGTCTGGACCATATACTTGAGCGCTCATGTCAAATTCATGGCACCCCGGACAAGCCAGCCAACCACACCAACAGAGACTGCTGGGTATTCAAACAGGCCGGCAAAATAAACGCTGAAAACAAGGACAAGGGGCTGCACAGCGACGATGACGAGGAGCCCCGGTGTCCGAACACGGGAGGACAGAAGAAATCCCCCCTCCCCAGGTGAAAATGGTCAACAAGAACTACGCCACTCACATCCCCAAGCGGGAACGGAAGCGAGCACTACGGGACGTCTACGCGATGGAGCTAGTCGCCCCCAAGTTCAACCCATGGTCATCTTGTCTGATCACCTTTGATCGTAGGGATCATCCTACTAGCATCCATCATGGCGGCTCAACCGCATTGGTCTTAGACCCAATCATCGACGGATTTCACCTCTGTCCTTATGGACTGCGGCACTAGCCTGAACCTGCTTTATCAGGACATAGTGCGCAAAATGGGCATCGACCCCTCAAGGATCAAGCCCGCCAAAACCACCTTTAAAGGTGTAATTCCTGGAGTAGAGGCCCGCTGTACGGGCTCTATAACATTGGAAGTGGTCTTCGGATCTCGGGACAACTTCCGAAGCGAAGAGTTAATCTTCGATATCGTCCCTTTCCGTAGTGGTTACCACGCATTGCTCGGACGAACCGCATTCGCTAAATTCAATGTGGTGCCACACTATGCATACCTCAAGCTCAAGATGCCAGGCCCGCGCGGGGTCATAACAGTCAACGGAAACATGGACCGCTCTCTCCCTACAGAAGAGCATACTGCAGCCCTCGCGGCAGAAGTACAATGCGGCCTCCTCCGGCAAACCACCAATCCAGCGACGACAACCTCAAGCACCGTCAAGCGAGTCCGGAGCACCCCGCAACAGGATCATCAGGCACGCCAAGAGCGTGATTAGCAGTCCGGCCTCCGCTCAAACCCCATTAAAGCAGCATTCGTGCCACGCGTACACAATTACACACTCAAAATACCATGGGCACAGGCGGAGGCGCATCAGTGACTCAGTCAACAGTGCGGTATCACCGCAACATACCTTCATAATATTTCCCTTTTACCTTTCAGGACATTGCTTTAGTGCAGCCTCTTCAGAAGGGCTGGATTGCCGGACTTACATAGGAGAGAAAACCAAGGAGGCAACAGGCTTTGCGCACAGAAGGACACACCCAGGTGGAATCTATTTACGATCGTTACACCTGTTTTATCTATCTGTATGCGACCTGCCCCTGGATAGTACATGTCAAATAGTCCTATTTATCTCCACTTAATGCATTCATTGTAACCATACGCTTAAATGTATTATTCATCAATGGGAGATCACATATAGCGTCAGCTTATCAGTCTTATTTGAGAAATTTTTTCTCACAAATGTTTATTTTATATAGCATCCATACACCTTGGTACGTTCAGCCTGCCAGGGGCTTCCTATGGCGCCCCGTAATGTGGCAATACAAGTCCGAACACTTTCAACAGTGTGGCACCCCGAACTTATAGCACTATATGCATCAGCTCCGAATCATGTCTTGGGTCTACAATTGGGTTAGCCCGGCTCCCTTGTTTTGGTACCTTACGTCCTATTATATCGGCTAAGGTAGCGTAGGGAGAACTACTGTGATTGTGTCCCGATTCTTCCGGACGAGCACCTCAGTACAGAAAGCCGAAAACTGACCGGCATGATGTGGCGAGAGCTGGTCGTTGTTCGAGAGGTCTTAAAATCCTTAAAGATATTTCCGCTTTAGGCGATAAATCGGCTTCGTCCGATCTAGGCGTATATAGCGCCCCAATTCGGCCTTCCGGATTCTAGGGGCTTCACCGAAATTTAAATTCATAGACTTCTATGGCTAAGTGAAAGTTATAAAGCCGCACAGTCTGATTGCCTTGTTCGCTGCGCCGGACACCTCCTTAAGGGACAAAACATTTGGATAAAGAGTGTTCGGGTTTTCCATGAACACCCCAGTACTAGTTACGTGGGGGCGGAAGCCGACAACTGGCCTACTTTCAGAATTTTATAAACAACCGGACAGAAGGTAATATTTTAAATAACAAAAGCGCTACATAGCGCAAGTAACTTCGTCCTTAAATTACAAACATGACAGAAGTGAATTCATTCTAAAATGGTGTCCTTGGTACATTCATCGGCCACGAGACAAGCGCCCTTCATAACGCCATCGTAATACTTCTCTGGATAGCTATGCGCCTTGCCCTCCGGTGGCCCGTCCTTCACCAGCTTCTCCGCATCCAGCTTGCCCCAATGCACCTTCGCGCGGGCAAAGGCCCGGCGGGCACCTTTAATGCAAACGGATCGCTTGAGGACTTCGAGCCGCAGACAGGCATTCACCATCCGCTTGATCAGGCCGAAGTAGCTAGTCGGCAGGGGCTCACCAGGCCACATCCGGACTATGAAATCTTTCATAGCCGCTTCAGCCGCCCTGTGGAGTTCGACCAACTGCTTCAGTTGGTCACTCAGAGGCATTGGATGTTCGGCCCCCGCATACTGGGACTAGAACAGCTTCTCCATTGAGCTCCCCTCCTGGGCACGGTAGAACTCCGCGGCATCTGATACGTTGCATGGCAGATCTGCGAATGCCCCTAGAGAGCTCCGAACTCGGGTAAGTAAAAGAAATGCCTCCTCCACATGTTTGCTTTGCATAAAGAATTTCTTACCCGCCGCTATATTTGTGGCCTCCTGGACCTCCTGTTGTGCCTTCTCGGCTTCGGCCTTGGCGTCTTTTATTCTAGCAAGGGCCTTCACAAGCTCGGCCTCTTTCGCCTTAAGCTCATGCTCCACGGACTCAAACTTTTTGCCGAGCTCCTGGAGCTCTTGTTGTACCTCGCCGATTCCGGCATCTTGCTTCTCGCGCTTTGTGCGTTCCAAGGCCGCCTTGTCTTCGGCCTCGGATAGCGCTTTCCTTAGAGAGGCCACTTCGGTGGTGGCCCCTGTTACAAAATCACGACGCTTCGTCATTAGAATAACCAATTTTGTATACCCTTCATTATTTGAGAGCGGGGAATCACTCACCTTTGCTCTCTTCGAGTTGCCTCTTCGTGAGGTCAAGCTCTCCCTGCGCCTGCTCCAGATCCGCTTTAGTCCGGCGATCTCGGCTACGCGGACAGCAGCGGCAAGCAGCACAGCCTACTTATTCACATTCACACTTATTATTAGACTCCTGCGGATTATAATTGACCCTTCGTTTGGTTTTTCTTTCCGAACACCAAACAGTGTATCAAGGGCTACTACCTATCGGGTGGTAATTTCACACATTTTTATTACTTACCTCAAATCCTGTCAGGAGGCTGGTGCAAGCTTCGGTTAGTCCGCTCTTGGCGGACGAAACCTTTTGAATCACCGCACTCATAAGAGTACGGTGCTCTTCATCCATGGAAGCTCCGCGAAGCCTTCCAGCAGACAATCCGGTGCCTCGGGCGCAACGGAAGTCCTCGACTCAGACGGCTCGCCCTCCCTAGAGAGGGGCTGACCGCCTGAGTCCGGAACCATTGAAGGTTCTGGAACAGTGTTCGGCTGAGAGCCCGGCCTACTGTGGCTCTCATCAACACGATCCGCGGGGATCTTGAACCCCTCGTGTCCAACATCTGGAATTCCGCCTTGGGGCATCTCCAGAGTCACCTCCCCCCGCTCTAGGAGCCTTCGGGACAACACCTCCGTGTCATCTGTGGGTTGAGGAGTAGTGGCCATCAGGAGCGAGTTCATCTCTGAATCGCTCAGGGATCCATCCGAAGAAGATACCTCGGGATGAACCCTGGCCGGACTGCATATATGTTCGGCGTTATAAAAAGACTGTGAATTAAGGTCATTTAACAGAGTGCGGATACTTACGATCACGCTAGGGGCTTCCCCCTGGGCAGCCACCCCTCCTCGCTATGGGCGGCCGTGGCGGAGTAGTCCGGAAGGGACACCTTTCCCTTCTTGGACGACCCAGCCTCCCCCTCCGGGGCGGCTTTCCTCTTTTTCTCCTCCCAGTGCGGGGAGGTAGAGTTTCTTCCTGCTTCCTCCCGCCTCCGCGGGAGGAATCTGTCTCGTCGTCGTCAGACGACGTGGGTATGACGGCCTTGCACCGAGGGCCTTTCCCGGCCCCCTAGTCCTCCTTCTCGGGCCCCTCACCCTCTCCGGGTGGGGTGGTCCCTTCTTCTTCTTCCTCCCCTTCGGGGGAGGAATGTGCCTCGTCGTCTTCAGAAGAGGCTTCCAGCGCAACCTTACGCCGGAGACCCTTTCGGATCCCCGGAGCCTTCTTTTCGGCCTTCTTATCCGGCACCTTGTAAGGCGCCGGGACCAGCATCTCCGTCAGAAGAGCATCAGCTGGGCCTTCTGGCAGCGGAGCCGGACAGTCAATCTGCTCCGCTGTCTCCACATAATCCTGAACAAATATGCATAATTACATAAGACTCCCCCATGAATATATTGGGAAGAACCGAATCCGGTGGTAGCCTGAAAACTCACCCGACTAGGAGGCCACGCGGCATGGAGCCCACGGTCCTCGGATGTGGGAGGAGGTACTTCGGAGGCCTTGAACAATGCCTTCCACGCGTCTTTGTGCTTCATGCTGTAGAGCCTCTGAAGCATTTGGTGTTCGGCCAGGACGAACTCCCATAGATTGAATGCCCGCCTTTGGCACGGCAGAATCCGGCGAACGAGCATGACCTGGATCACGTTGACAAGCTTGATGTTCTTGTCCTTCATGCTCTTGGTGCAGGTTTGGAGTCCGGTTAGCTCTGTAGATTCGCCCCAGGACAGGCCCTTCTTTTCCCAGGAGGTGAGCCGCATGGGGGTTCCGGATCGAAAATCGGGGGCCGCTGCCCAGTTGGCGCCGCGCGGCTCGGTGATGTAGAACCACCCCGACTACCACCCCTTCACGGTTTCTGCAAAGGAGCCGTCAAGCCAGGTGACGTTAGGCATCTTGCCCACCATGGCTCCTCCGCACTCCACTTGCTGGCCGCTCACAATTTTTGGCTTCACGCAGAAGATTTGCAGCCACAAGCCGAAATGAGGCTTGATGCGGAGGAAGGCCTCGCATACGACGATGAACGCCGAGATGTTGAGGACGAAGTTCGGGGCTAGATCATGAAAATCTAGCTTGTAGTAGAACATGAGCCTGCGGACGAAGGGGTGAAGTGGAAACCCCAGTCCACGGACGAAGTGGGCGAGAAACACGACCCTCTCATGGGGTCCTGGGGTTGGAATGACCTGCCCGTCGTCCCGTAGCCGGTGCGCTATGTCTGCGTCCAAGTATCCGGCGCCCGAAGATTTGCAATATCCTTCTCCTTCACGGTGGAAGCCACCCACTAGCCTCCTGCTCCGGACATGTTTAGCTGTGCGGAGAAGACTTGGGCTAGGGTGCTGGAGCTCGAGGGGGCAAGAGTGGGCAAAGGAGGAAGAAGGCGTGGGTAAAAATGGGGAACTCTTATCCCTTTATAGAGGCGACGGAAGCGGTGCGCCTCCCCACTTGCCCGTTGGGAATCGCTCACCTCCCAAGCGCCACGATTGATGGCATGGTGGGATTACCCATACCCGTATTGATGATAATCCCATGATAAGGGGGCACGATCTCTGCTTTGACAAGACGTGTCAAGGAAACCGCCTCGCAATATGCGCTGTGGCTGGTTGTAGGAAAAAGGTTCGAATAATAACCCGACTATCGTGGAATTAACATGTCAGATGTCCTCATGAAAGGACTTAGTCGTGGAGCCATCACTACGGGTTAGCTTGAAGGGGTTAAACCGGACAAGGGACATGGGAGTTTATACTAGTTCGGCCCCTTCGATGAAGGTAAAAGCCTACGTCTAGTTGTGATGGGATTGATTGGGTTTCGATGATCAGGGAGCGAATACGCTTTGCCTGGGTCTCGAGTTGTTGTCTGTTGTTCCTGAACCGCCGCCGGGTTGTCCCTTTATATACACAAGTTGATGCCCGGCCGGTCTACAGAGTCCCGAGGCCGGCTCATACAAGGGTCCGGCTCGGTCTCTCCTTTCCTAACTTACAACACAAGTTTACATAATGATGGTGGTTTGCTATTTATGGGCCCTAATCTGCCACTGGGCTCCGGGCCTCTAAGCTTCATAGTAAAATGCCATCTTCTGAGTCTTCGTGGGCTTCAATATGGTTGAGGGTAAACCGGCCCCTCCTGGGCGGTTTATACTCAATAGTTATATCCCCAACATTAGGCCCCAGAGTGATTTTAATTTGTTCATATCAATCTTCAGTACTTAGAAAAATCCTGTGAACATCTCCTTTGCTTCTTGTAAACCGCCATGACGTCTTGTTTTATAAACTTTGTTAAACCGCCGTGATGTCATCCTCTGGATACAGCAACAGATCATCATGACGTCATCTCTGTAAAAATGAATAAAAAGATTCCCTTCATTTAATGTTATTCCAGAAATCGAGGCGACAGCTGCGCCACTTGCCGCTTTGGACTCCTCGATTTTCACGCTGGTCTTTATCTCCCTTCCCTGTTATAAATATCCCCAACGGGCACCTTCATTTTTTCCTTTCTCCTCATCTTCTTCCTCGCGACCGAAGAACTCCAACGCCGCCGCCGCCGTCGATCTTCAAATCTGCATCGACCAAGGCCGCTGCATCACCCTGTTTGTTCCAGAGACTGTCGCACTCCTCCGCCGCCGAGTAGCCCTGGTAAGTTCGTTTCCCTGTAACCCTAGATCTTCATTAGGGTTCTCGAGTTCATCCATGTCCGCCGCCGTTCCTTAGTTCTTCTGCAACCTTCTCTTTAGTCCTTTTTACTGAGAGATGTATGTATGCATTTGCTAGGCTTTGATTTGTGGCTAGACTCATTTTGATAGTCCAACATCCCATGGCTTCTTGCTACTCAAAACAGACCCTGCTTGGATCTTCCATGTTCCTCTTAACGCCATTGTAGGGTTCAGATAAATTTTTTTTAGTTATCCACGGTAGATCTAAAATTGTACTACGATACTGTGAAACCTGTTTTTGTAACACTTAGTAGATTTTGAACCCAGGCCCTTCTGCCTACGGGCGGTTTAACTTCTGATACCAATCTGCCATATATCATTAGCCCTCTCTTAAACCACCAACTGAAATTGAACAGCAATATTCTAGTTTAACACTGAATAATACACTTAAACCGTTAATTGTAACCGGATTTTATTTCTCCTTTCAGTTTCCGTTCGAGATGACCAAACAATTCTCTGCTTGCAATTGGGTTCCGTCCCGGATTACGGAGACACAAATCAACGGATATGTCATCACTGGCGCTTTAGCCTCAAAAAGGGTCCTTCACTGGCGAGTTCCGGGCTCTGAATGCCCACCTGAACCTCAAGATGGAGAAGTGATTGTATTTATGCAACACTTAGACCGGGGATTCAGCCCGCCCGCATCAAAAAAATTCCGGGATGTCCTCACAAGCTTCCAGCTCCATCCACAAGACATTGGACCGAACTCCATGTCCAATATATGCAACTTTCAAGTATTCTGCGAAGTCTACCTTCAAGAAGAGCCGTCTGTGGAGTTGTTCCAGGATTTTTTCCACTTGAACCGCCGTACAGAGTTCTCTGATGGTCCCAACATAGAACTCGGTGGTGTTTCAATTCAGAAGAGGAAAGAAGTTGACTTCCCACATGCAAAACATCATAGCCATCCTAAAGATTGGAACCAGACTTGGTTTTACTGCCGGAACACTGCCCCTGATGGAGAAAATCCTTTGCCGGGTTACCGTCCTCATCGGCTTAGCAATGGTCACCCATTACCTTCACGCTTGTCCGCTGCGGAACGGAAAAACTTTGCACCTCAAATCTCCAAGCTCTGGGCTCTCATGGCCAACGGTTTGACTGGCATTGACCTCGTCCGCTGCTGGGTATCTTGGGGCATTTTGCCTTTAAGCCGCCGCCCCGGATTGATGCATGAATATACTAGCAACGTCAACGACCCTCAACGCTATCATGAAGTAGTAATGACGGATCTTGAAGTTACCGAATCTGTGAAGAAGATGCTCGATGAAACATCACTTCATGCAGTCAAACCAGGTTGCCACCTTTTTGCGTCCCCAATCCACCGCCAGTCGTAAAGTTTTATCTTAATATTTACTAATTCGCCTTCGCTTTAACTATGTGCTAACATTTATTTGCCTTGATATCACAGGCCAACAGCTCCTTCTAGAAACGGACTAAACCGGCCAGGGCTCATGCCAAGACTAAGGCCACCAAGAAAATTTCCAAGAAGAAAACCGCCAAGTCTTCTGATCCCCCCGAAGATGAGGAATCAGACGCAGAGGTAGAACTTGAATCACTTGGTTCCTTATTCGTACATCTTATTGACAATGATTATTCTCAGGACGATGCTGAAGCTAGCCATGCAGACCCTATTGAGGTAATCACTCTTTCTTCCGATTCAGATCTTGTGTCGGTTCAAAGAGTTTGCCGCACAGTTCAGAAAGTAAAACACTCTCGCCCCCTTGCTCATTTGGATCCAAAATTTTCTTTGAAGACACAACAAGCTGCAGAACGTCGCACAACCCGGCACAGTAGCCAGCAAATCACCTCGTCCGGTTTACCAGATACACCAACCCGGAAACATCGTCCAGAGGTGACTTGTTCTCCTGAAAAACTTTATCCTTTGAAGGGTTTCTTCCGATGCCCACTCAATCCGTCTGATCCAATTTATCAGGCATCTTCCAACTCGTCTGGCGGTTCATCAACCACTCAGTTGCCTCCCCTTAGGACCGTCGCTGGATAAATACACTATTCCTTAAGTTATTTCTTCATGCGTCGGTTTATCATATTCTAACTTTTGGATGTTGTAGCGCCAAGGCCCGATTAAGTAAGAAAGCCAAAACCAGCGGCCATACTGATGATGTTGATCCGGAGAAGACCCCAGAGAACAAGGGCGAAAATCCTGAGATTGCCACAGACCACTCTGCTCTGCAAAATCCAGGTGCTGATGCTAACCCGCCAGAAGCTGAACCGGAGACACAGGTTGATACATCAACTCCTGATGCCACCCCTCCAAGTCCAACTGTTGATCCGCCAAGCCCTGTTACCAAACCGCCGAGCCCTGCTAAAGAGAATGTCAATCCATCAAGCCCCGCGAAGGATGATGATGTTGTTATTACTGGCACGACATATACCACCCCAGGCAATCCAGTTGCTTTATCTAAGCATTCTGCCAAGGATGAATTTGCGTTTATGAACAAGGGAAAAAGCAAAACCGACTTGTCAGATTATGCTGACTTATCTGCTCAGGACCTTTATTCCGGTTTCTTAAACTGTCTCTTCACCAGCCGAGACTATGAGGTCGGTTTGGTAAATTTGATGAAGGAGCGCTATGAGGTAAACCGTTTGATCCTTTATTTTGTACCTTCATTGCATTATAACCCCCAAGGGCCGGTTTGTCTTTTAGAAAGTCAAACCGGGACTTTGTATATTCCATACAGTACTTTGTTAATTTTCCTTGTGTATTTTTGATCAAACACACATTAGCCCCCAAGTGCCATGATTAAAACTTGTATTAATCCGTGGGACTTCAAGAATCAGTAGAAAAAGAATGATCCACATTAGCCCCCAAGTGCCAAGTGTATAACTGGTTATATGCTTGGGACTTTCAAAAAGGTATTGACATGCTCTTCTTATTGTTGCAGAGTGAGATAAATCAACAAGTCTCTCAAATTGCCGATCTTCAAGAAAATCTGAAATCCCAACAAGCAGAAACCACCAAGGCCAGGGATGAATTGAAAACCGCCTTAACCACCATGGAGCAGCTCAAAGAGTGGTTCAAGTCTGAGCGGGCCAACTGGGATACCAAAAAGGCTGGATTACTGAAGCGGGCGGAAGACGCTGAATCGGCTCTTAAACCGGTGATGGAAGAGCTTACTGGAGTAAAGCGCCAAGTCAATGCCATGACTTCTGCAATATTTGGTAAGCACTGTTTGCCAAGGCTTTATGAATATTCCTCTTTGAAATTTTGTCGGTTTAACGTGAAATCCTTACACCGCTGTAGGTAGCCGCATTGCTCATCTGGGCTCTTGTATGCGGAGGAAGCTCAAGGCCGCCTATACGCTGATTGAACAGCTGTATACCGGTGCCCAACGGGTTATCTACGCAACTTCTTATGACAATGCGGCCCCGACACTGATCAAGGACACGCTGGCTAGGTTATCTATGACGCCAGCACAGATAGAAGAGGTGAAGCGATCCGCCGCCAGGGCTGGCGCTTTGTTAGCACTCACCCGAGCCAAGGCATGGATAGCTGACCTTGATCCGGTCGATATTGCCAAGGGCTTTCCCAGTGAACAAGAAAATGGGGCAGTGTTCGATAACGACGCCCTCAAACGTGCGACAAGGGAGATGCGTCCTCTGGCGAGTCGGTTGGCAGAAGAAGCCAACTTGACGGTTCACTGGTCCTTCTATGATGCTGACAACAAATGGGTTGAGGCTGTTATTCCTGAAGTGCAAAATCTTATCATGCCAATCCGTAAGCACACTTACGCCCCTGACGTTGATCTGACTGAACTTATAAGTGAAGAGGCTATCTTTCAGGCCTTAATTCGGATTGATTGGACCACCACTGATTTCCAGCCACTGGATGGGGAGGAGGAGGTTGAACCGATGCCAGATGACCCATCCACTTCGCATCAACATGGTGACGAAGCTTGATCCGGCAATCCGGTGGATATTGCAGAAACTGTCCGGTTTAAAACAATTCCATATTTTGGGCCATGAAGCGCCTTGTAATAGGGTAGCAAAAATACTTTGATCTGCTGCCATGGTTCAGTGGGAAATACTTTATGTGATCCGTCATGAATAGTTCAATGTTGCCTCATATATCATAGTATGCAATTCCTATGTCTGCATAAAAAGAACTGTCCTAGCGGTTTACCGCCGGACGAGTCATAATGCCCAAGATAAAGCCCGATTGATAATCAAACCTTAAGAAATATGAAATAACTCATACATGTGATGTGATATCACGTTTAGTTGGTTTGCCAACTTTGATTGTAATAAGGGTGAAGACCCAAATCTGGAATTTTGAATAACTCCATCATGTATTGATGGCGTATAATAAGTCATGTCGGGTTATAATGAACCTCAGATGATCAAAACTGGTGACGTGTAGTCAAAGCCAGTCCGGGTTATAAAACTCTGGTTTGATAATAAGGTCTGTCAACTTGTAGTTAAAAACCAAGCCGGTTTAAGGCACATCGGGCTAATAAGATGACTGAAAAGCCATACCAGGTCAGAGACACCGGTTTAACAAAGATTTATCAAAAGAAAAATGACAAACACAAATAAAACCATGTAGTCGAGGATTTTCAAGGGCTGCCAGGCCCAAATTCGAGGCTTTTCATGGGCTTCCAGGCCGCTGAGTTAAACCATTTGACAAAGCCTTTTAAGATGGGCCTCCAACTAACCAATCATCGTTTTACCTTTGACAAGTTCAGGGTCTCAATGAGAGTAACTGTCAAACGTTCGGAGGGTCATACCAGGATTACCTGGATAGGAGTGGCTTACTTGATGAAGGCGGGTTAACCCGGGGTTTTAGGTAAATATACCAGGCTTCCAAGCCGTGGGTCGATACCCAGCTACAAGGGTCCTTTCAAACTCCTTGGTATTTGACACAAGGAGCCCCCAAGTAACATGATGAGCTGTGCTCATTGGGTGCCTATGTTTGAGCTGTGCATAGCATCTAGACTCTCTTTGGCCCCTTGGGTGTGAAGCTCCCAAGCTGTATTGTGGCATGATAGCCGGTTTAACAGGTAGTACTCCGCTTTGTCAGCTGACGCCCCCATGTAACTCAAAGGATATTTGAAAAAATAGCAGAGGCCCTGCTTTTAGCAAGGATGCTAGTTTACTTTATTGATCAAAATATATACATTGTCGAAATATATACATAAGAAAAGCCTATGGCTCAAGTGTAATAAAGCCGTAGGAGAGCTATGTTCCACGGCCGCCGAGTCTCTTCCTCAGGGTTGCGTGAGTTGTCTCGAACGTCAATGAGGTAGTATGATCCGTTGTGCAGATTTTTGCTGACCACAAAGGGTCCTTCCCAAGGTGGGGATAACTTGTGCATGTCGGTCTGATCCTGGATGAGCCGGAGCACCAAGTCGCCTTCTTGAAAGGTTCTTGTCCTAACCCGACGGCTGTGATAACGCCGCAGGTCTTGTTGATAAACCGCCGATCAAGCCAGAGCCATGTCCCGTTTCTCATCTAACAGATCCAGCGCCTCTTGGCGTGCTTGCTTGTTGTTCGCTTCAACATAATTAGCAACCCGGGGCGAGTCATGACGAATATCACTTGGGAGGACCGCCTCTGCCCCATACACCATGAAGAAAGGTGTGTATCCTGTTGAACGATTGGGGGTGGTGCTGATGCTCCATAAGACAGAAGGCAACTCTTCCACCCAACAACCCGGCGTCCGCTTCAAGGGAATCATGAGCCGGGGTTTAATACCCTTCAAAATTTCTTGGTTGGCTCTCTCTGCTTGACCGTTGGACTGAGGGTGCGCCACAGATGCTAAGTCAAGCCGGATGTGCTCTCTCTGACAGAAATCTTCCATCTCACCTTTAGAAAGGTTTGTGACATTATCCGTGATGATGCTGTGTGGAAAGCCAAAATGGAAGATAATCTTCTTGAGAAACTGAACCGTCGTAGCCGCATCACACTTGCTGACAGGCTCCGCTTCAACCCACTTGGTGAATTTGTCAACCGCCACCAATAGGTGGGTCTTCTTATCCTTGGAACGTTTGAAGGGTCCCATCATATCAAGCCCCCAAGTGGCAAAAGGCCAAGTGATAGGAATCATCCGTAGTTCTTGAGCCGGAACATGAGCTCTGCGTGAAAACTTTTGACAAGCATCACATCGCTTTACCAGATCCTCCGCATCAGCATGAGCTGTCAGCCAGTAGAACCCATGTCGAAAAGCCTTTGCAACCAGTGACTTTGAACCGGCATGATGACCAGAATCCCCTTCATGAATTTCTCGTAGGATCTCTTGGCCTTCTTCCGGAGAAACACAACGCTGAAATACGCCTGAAACGCTACAGCGGTGTAACTCGCCATTGTGAATAACCATGGACTTGGATCGCCGGACTATCTGCCGAGCCAGAACTTCATCATCTGGTAACTCGCCCCGGTTCATGTACACCAGATATGGAATCGTCCAATTCGGCAAAACGTGTAAAGCGGCCACCAACTGAGCCTCCGGATCAGGAACAGCCAAGTCCTCTTCTGTAGGCAACTTAACAGACGGGTTATGCAAGATATCTAAAAAGGTATTGGGAGGCACCGGTTTGCGCTGACATCCAAGCCGGCTTAAAGCGTCTGCTACTTCGTTTTTGTGTCGATCGGTATGCTCAACCTGATACCCTTTGAAGTGACCCACCACAATATCCACCTCACGTCTGTAAGCTGCCATGAGTGGATCCTTAGAATCCCAAGTACCAGACACTTGCTGAGCCACCATATCAGAATCTCCAAAACAACGAACTCGACTTAAGTTCATCTCTTTGGCCACCCGGAGACCATGGAGTAAAGCTTCATACTCAGCTACATTGTTAGTACAGGGAAACATCAAGCGGAGAACATAGCAAATTTTATCACCTCGAGGGGAAGTAAGGACAACTCCAGCCCCCGAGCCCTCCAATTGCCTGGATCCATGAAAATGAATAGTCCAGTATGTATTATCTGGCTTGTCCTCTGGTGCTTGCAACTCAGTCCAATCATTGATAAAATCCACAAGTGCTTGGGATTTGATGGTTGTTCGAGGCACATACTTCAAACCGTGTGGACCAAGCTCAATTGCCCACTTTGCAACCCGTCCAGTGGCTTCCCTGTTTTGAATTATGTCACCCAAAGGAGCAGAACTAACCACTGTGATGGGATGGCCTTGAAAGTATTGTTTGAGCTTTCGATTTGCCATAAAAACTCCATACACCAACTTCTGCCAATGTGGATAGCGTTGTTTTGACTCGATCAGGACTTCACTGATGTAATACACTGGTCGTTGAACCGGATACTCCTTCCCAGTCTCCTTACGTTCAACCACAATTGCCACACTAACCGCTTGGGCATTAGCAGCTACATATAATAGCAAGGGCTCATTATCAACCGGAGCTGCAAGGACCGGCGGTTCAACCAACTGCCGCTTTAACTCCTCAAAGGCCGCATTAGCTGCGTCACTCCAGACGAAATCGTCTGTCTTTTTCAACATCTGATACAAAGGAATTGCCTTCTCTCCCAAGCGGCTGATAAACCGGCTAAGGGCTGCAATCCGACCCGCCATACGCTGAACATCGTTGATGCACTTTGGTTTAGCCAGGGATGTAATCGCTTTGATTTTTTCCGGATTAGCCTCAATGCCTCTGTTGGATACCAGAAAGCCCAAGAGCTTGCCTGCCGGAACCTCCAAAACACATTTATCCGGATTGAGCATCATTTTGTAAACCCAAAGATTATCAAACGTCTCCTTGAGGTCATCTATCAGTGTTTCCTTCTTCCTGGATTTTACCACAATGTCATCCACATAGGCATGAACATTACGCCCAATCTGTGTGTGAAGACAATTCTGCACACAACGCTGATAAGTTGCCTGGGCACTCTTGAGCCCAAAGGGCATAGAAACATAGCAGAAGGCTCCAAAGGGAGTGATGAAGGCTGTCTTCTCCTGGTCCTTAACTGCCATCTTGATCTGATGATAACCTGAATAAGCATCCAGGAAACTCAAGCGCTCACAACCTGCCGTCGCATCAATGATCTGATCAATACACGGGAGAGCAAAGGGATCGGCCGGACAAGCTTTATTCAAATCGGTGTAGTCCACACACATACGCCAAGTGTCGTTTTTCTTGAGAACAAGCACCGGATTAGCCAACCATTCAGGGTGAAATACTTCAATGATGAACCCAGCAGCCAACAGTTGGGCTACCTCTTCACCAATTGCCTTGCGTCTTTCCTTATTAAAGCGACAAAGAAATTGCTTGACCGGTTTAAACTTGGGATCAATATTAAGAGTGTGCTCAGCGAGTTCCCTCGGTACACCTGGCATGTCAGAAGGCTTCCATGCAAAAAATGTCCCGGTTCTCACGGATGAACTCGATGAGCGCACTTTCCTATTTCGGATCCAGATTTGTGTTGATGTTGAACTGCTTGGACGAATCGCTAGGAACAAAGTCAACAAGTTTAGTCTCATCAGCCGGTTTGAAATGCAGGGTTGGGTCATGCTGAGTGGTGGGCTTCTTCAGAGGGGTCATGTCTGTCGGATCAACATTTTCCTTATAAAACTTCAGCTCCTCTGTAGCACAAACCGACTCAGCATAGGCCGCATCACCCTCCTCGCAATCCAAAGCGATTTTACGACTTCCGTGAACCGTGATGGTCCCCTTGTGACCCGGCATCTTGAGCTATAAGTAAATATAACATGGCCTCGCCATGAACTTTGCATAAGCCAGTCGCCCAAACAGTGCATGGTACGGGCTCTGGATCCTCACCACTTCAAAGGTCAATGTCTCAGACCGGGAATCGTGCTCATCACCAAACACAACCTCCAAAGCGATCTTACCAACAGGATATGCTGATTTACCTGGTACCACACCATGAAAAACAGTGTTGGATGGTTTAAGACTCTTGTCTGTCAACCCCATGCGACGGAAGGTCTCATAATACAAAATGTTGATACTGCTTCCTCCATCCATGAGTACCTTGGTGAACTTATAACCTCCTACCTGAGGTGCCACCACCAAAGCCAGGTGACCCGGATTGTCAACCCGGGGCGGATGATCCTCTCTACTCCATACAATAGGTTGTTCAGACCACCGCAGATAACGTGGTACCGCCGGTTCAACGGCATTAACTGCCCTCTTTGTGAAGCTTCTGATCACGCTTGCACAAACTAGTGGTAAACACATGATACTGCCCACCATTCAACTGCTTTGGGTGACTCTGGTAACCCGACTGCTACTGATTTCCTTGATTATTCTGCTGGTTATTACCACCTTGGTTGTTCTGGTTGCCCTGGTTATTCTAAAACCCAGAGTTTGAACCGCCGCCACAGTGAAAACCTGGACCTGAACCACCTGATGGACCCTGATCATACCGGAAAAGATCAGAGTTTTTGAACTCCTTCATGATGTTACAATCCTTCCAGAGATGCGTTGCAGGAACCTCCTTGGTCCCATGCTTTGGGCAGGGCTGATTCAACAAGCGCTCCAGATTCATTCCACTGCCGCGCTGGGGCGGTTTACCCTTACGATGTTGTACATTAGCGTTAGCCACAAAATCTGAATCCGCTTTACGCTTACAGTTATTCCCATGGCCTCCTTGGTTGTGCTGCTGTCCCTTTGCACCACCATTCTTCTTTCCCTTCTCCGGTTTCTCCTCATCAGAATCGAGATCCTTGGTATTATCCGAATCGGCATACTTGACCAAAGCGGCCATAAGGGTGCCCAGGTCATCGCAGTGGCACTTGAGCCGTCCCAACTTCATCTTTAGTGACTTAAACCAGCAGTTGCGTTCCAGAGTGATGATTGCTTGGCCAGCGTTAATCCGGTCTGAGGAATGCAAAACTTCTGAAACCCGGCGCACCCAATGAGTAGTTGACTCGTTCTCCCCCTGAACACAGGCATCCAAATCCACAATGGAAATAGGCTGTTTGCATGTGTCTTTGAAATTGGCTATAAACCGGGCCTTCAACTGATCCCACGATTCGATGGAGTTAGCTGGTAAGTTTTTCAACCAAGTACGGGTTGTCCCTTCCAACATCATCGTGAAATACTTGGCACAAGCCGCTTCATCCATGTCCAACATCTCCATTGCCATCTCATAACTTTCAATCCACGCTTCCGGTGGTTGATCCACCGTGTAATTCGGCACCTTACGTGGACCCTTGAAATCTTTAGGCAGTCGCACATTGCGTAGAGCCGGAATGAGACAAGGCACTCCCCAGGAGCTAAAGGCTAACCCGGTACCACGGTCTACTAACGCCACAGGTTGAACCAGGGCGGGTTGATAACGACCCGCATGCTGTGCTGCCAAAGCGGCCTCCCTTCGTGCCCTGCCATTATCCACCACATCCTGAGCATTTACTTCACCACGCGCCAGATTGGGCCTTTGGGGAATATTTCGGTGCCGTGCACTGCTAGCCACTTTCGGTTCATCCATGTGCCTGTTGTAACGTTTGCTCGGATGAGGAGTGGAATGAATTCTATCCCGACTGTAAGAATAAGCCAATTGCTGCACCACGGCGGTTTGAAGAAGATCTCTGGCCCGCCGTGTCTCAATCACTGCCGGTGAATCGCCCTCCATCGGAATAGCTGCCAAGCGAGATGCTGCAGCAATCATATTATCCAAAGGACTTGAGAAGTGACCCGGCGGGGTAGGCACGTATTGCGGCGGGTTATCTGTTCGTCGAGGTGGTTCCATCATCCATGGTTGATCCGGTGCTGCCCTTGGTGCATCAGTCCGGTTTGTGGCTACCGGATTACTTGGCCCAGCCCCTGGCGTGTTAAAAAGATTCATTCCCTCGTAGACCAATGGTAGACGTGACCGGTACTTTCTATGCATTACGTCATGTGTTGCATTCTGATCCAGCAGGAGTCGATAGTTCTGCGCCTGTATTTGTTGTGACTGTGCATCCAAAGCGGCCCGTTCTTCAGCCAACCTAGCGTCCTCCATTGCTAGATCCTCCTTCGACTGTGTTATCTGGTCCTTCAGCTTCGCAATATTCGCATTATGCTGATCCTGCATTTCCGGGATGACTACCGTAGTCAACAAGGTAGCCCAGGCATCCATCAAACCGAAGAGGACTTGAGCCGGTCGGCGCGCCGGGCCTCCTGCCGCGGCTGCTGATCCGGTATTCATTGCTGCTGTGGATGAAGACTGCAGAGTGGGCTGTGTTCCGGCCATGAAAACAGCAACCCGACTTGGCGGTTCAAAAAGATCCAAAATACTGTTACCATCGGAATATCCTTCAAACACACCATCCTGAACTTGGTATAGGGACTCGGTTTCACCAGTGGACGACTCGTATTGGAATAAATAATCGTCTCGCCTTTAGACACCGGTTCAGATCCGATCCCATGGACACATCCTACGAACGCACGCTTCATGGCGGGTTTCACCCAGGTAGGGCTTGCACGCTGAGCCGTCTCGACGAGGTCGGTGTAGACGTCCGTCTCAGGGCCCGGTTCACCGATATTGCCAATGAAGACGTGAATTCCGCCAAAGGGGACCCAGTACCCATACTCGATTGAGCCGGCCTCGGGGCCCCATCCTTCGTCGTCGATGTAGAGCTTGCCGCGACGACTCTTGGTCATCCGGCCGACCACGTACCCCTTAAGTCCTTCAGAGCAGCCCTTCAAGAACTCGACACCATCGTGCGATAGCCCCATGGTGGGCGCCAACTGTCGTGGAATTAACACGTCAGATGTCCTCATGAAAGGACTTAGTCGTGGAGCCATCGCTACGGGTTAGCTTGAAGGGGTTAAACCGGACAAGGGACACGGGAGTTTATACTAGTTCGGCCCCTTCGATGAAGGTAAAAGCCTATGTCTAGTTGTGATGGGATTGATTGGGTTTCGATGATCAGGGAGCGAATATGCTTTTCCTGAGTCTCGAGTTGTTGTCTGTTGTTCCTGAACCGCTGCTGGGTCGTCCCTTTATATACACAAGTTGACGCCCGACCGGTCTATAGAGTCCCGAGGCCGGCTCATAGAAGGGTCCGGCTCGGTCTCTCCTTTCCTAACTTACAACACAAGTTTACATAACGATGGCGGTTTGCTATTTATGGGCCCTAATCCACCACTGGGCTCCGGGCCTCTAAGCTTCATAGTAAAACGCCATCTTCTGAGTCTTCGTGGGCTTCAATACGGTTGAGGGTAAACTGGCCCCTCCTGGGTGGTTTATACTCAATAGTTATATCCACAACACCGACCTTAATGACATGTCATGTTGTCTAAAAAGTTGTCAGCGGATTGCATTTGTGAAATATCGTTCTCTCTACAGCGGTATGTGAAGATCACTTTGTGGATCCGAACACGGTCTACGTGTTCGATAATTACTTTGGAGTATTCGGAGAAGGAACCTGCCTTGCAATGCCGAAAACAAGACTGCACGCCGGACTCATCGTCATTGAAGCCTGGTTCAGGGGCTACTGAGGGAGTCCTGGATTAGGGGGTATCCGGACAACCGGACTATATACATCGTCCGGACTATTGAAGTGTGAAGATACAAGACTCAAGACTTCGGCCCGTGTCCGGATGGGACTCTCCTTTGCGTGGAAGACAAGCTTGGCAATCCGGATATTGGGTTTCCTTCCTTGTAACCGACTCCATGTAAACCTAGCCCTCTCCGGTGCCTATATAAACCGGAGAGGTTGGTCCTTAGAAGGCCGGTCACAATTACGATCATACCACCATAGGCTATCTCCTAGGGTTTAGCCTCTACGATCTCGTGGTAGATCTACCCTTGTACTACTCATATCTTCAATATTAATCAAGCAGGAAGTCGGGTTTTACCTCCATTGAGAGGGCCTGAACCTGGGTAAACATTGTGTCCCTCGCTTCCTGTTACCATCAGCCTAAGGCGCACAGATCGGGACCCCCTACCCAAGATCCACCGGTTTTGACACCGACACTCTCCTTTCCCGTATGGCCCATTAAGAACCAATACGAATTCCCATAACTCTCCGGTACTCTGAAAAATACCCGAATCACTTGGAACCTTTCTGATGTCCGGATATAGTCACCCAATATATCGATATTTATGTCTCGACCATTTCGAGACTCCTCGTCATGTCCCCGATCTCATCCAGGACTCTGAACTCCTTCGGTACATCAAAACTCATAAACTCATAATATAATTGTCATCGAAACCTTAAGCGTGCAGACCCTACGGGTTCGAGAACTATGTAGACATGACCGATACACGTCTCCGGTCAATAACCAATAGCAGAACCTGGATGCTCATATTGGCTCCTACATATTCTACGAAGATCTTTATCGGTCAAATCGCATAACAACATACGTTGTTCCCTTTGTCATCAGTATGTTACTTGCCCAAGATTCGATCGTCGGTATCTCAATACCTAGTTCAATCTCGTTACCGGCAAGTCTCTTTACTCGTTATGTAATGCATCATCCCGCAACTAACTCATTAGTCACATTGCTTGCAAGGCTTATAGTGATGTGCATTACCGAAAGGGCCCAGAGATACCTCTCTGACAATCGGAGTGACAAAACCTAATCTTGAAATACGCCAACTCAACATGTACCTTTGGAGACACCTGTAGATCTCCTTTATAATCACCCAGTTACGTTGTGACGTTTGGTAGCACACAAAGTGTTCCTCCGGTAAACGGGAGTTGCATAATCTCATAGTTGAAGGAACATGTATAAGTCATGAAGAAAGCAATAGCAACATACTAAACGATCAAGTGCTAAGCTAATGGAATGGGTCATGTCAATCACATCATTCTACTAATGATGTGATCCCGTTAATCAAATGACAACTCATGTCTATGGTTAGGAAACATAACCATCTTTGATTAATGAGCTAGTCAAGTAGAGGCATACTAGTGACATTATGTTTGTCTATGTATTCACACATGTATCATGTTTCCGGTTAATACAATTCTAGCATGAATAATAAACATTTATCATGAAATAAGGAAATAAATAATAACTTTATTATTGCCTCTAGGGCATATTTCCTTCAATAATCACTTGATTCAACTGGGAGTTAATCTTCCTGATGATAGTGTCATTGACAGAATTCTTCAATCACTGCCACCAAGCTACAAGAGCTTCATGATGAACTATAATATGCAAGGGATGGACAAGACTATTTCCGAGCTCTTCGCAATGCTAAAGGTTGCAGAGGTAGAAATCAAGAAGGAGCATCAAGTGTTGATGGTCAATAAGACCACCAGTTTCAAGAAAAAGGGTAAAGGGAAGAAGAAGGGGAACTTCAAGAAGAACAGCAAACAAGTTGCTGCTCAAGAGAAGAAACCTAAATCTGGACCTAAGCCTAAGACTGAGTGCTTCTACTGCAAGCAGACTGGTCACTGGAAGCGGAACTGCCCCAAGTATTTGGTGGATAAGAAGGATGGCAAGGTGAACAAAGGTATATGTGATATACATGTTATTGATGTGTACCTTACTAATGCTCGCAGTAGCACCTGGGTATTTGATACTGGTTCTGTTGCTAATATTTGCAACTCGAAACAGGGACTATGGATTAAGTGAAGATTGGCTAAGAACGAGGTGGCGATGCGCGTGGAAAATGGTTCCAAAGTCGATGTGATCGCGGTCGGCACGCTACCTCTACATCTACCTTCGGGATTAGTTTTAGACCTGAATAATTGTTATTTAGTGCCAGCGTTGAGCATGAACGTTATATCTGGATCTTGTTTGATGCGAGACGGTTATTCATTTAAATCAGAGAATAATGGTTGTTCTATTTATATGAGTAATATCTTTTATGGTCATGCACCCTTGAAGAGTGGTCTATTTTTATTAAATTTCGATAGTAGTGATACACATATTCATAATGTTGAAGCCAAAAGATGCAGAGTTGATAATGATAGTGCAACTTATTTGTGGCACTGCCATTTGGGTCATATTGGTGTAAAGTGCATGAAGAAAATCCATACTGATGGACTTCTAGAATCACTTGATTATGAATCACTTGGTACCTGCGAACCATGCCTCATGGGCAAGATGATTAAAACACCGTTCTCCGAAACTATGGAGCGAGCAACAGACTTGTTGGAAATCATACATACTGATATATGTGGTCCAATGAATGTTGAGGCTCGCGGCGGATATCGTCATTTTCTCACCTTCACAGATGATTTGAGCAGATATGGGTATATCTACTTAATGAAACACAAGTCTGAAACATTTGAAAAGTTCAAAAAATTTCAGAGTGAAGTGGAAAATCATCGTAACAATAAAATAAAGTTTCTAGAATCTGATCGTGGAGGAGAATATTTGAGTTACGAGTTTGGTTTACATTTGAAATAATGCAGAATAGTTTCGCAACTCACGCCACCCAGAACACCACAATGAAATGGTGTGTCCGAACATCGTAATCATACTTTACTAGATATGGTGCGATCTATGATGTCTCTTACTGATTTACCGCTATCGTTTTGGGGTTATGCTTTAGAGACGGCCGCATTCACGTTAAATAGGGCACCATCAAAATCCGTTGAGACAACACCTTATGAACTGTGGTTTGGCAAGAAACCAAAGTTGTCGTTTGTTAAAGTTTGGGGCTGCGATGCTTATGTGAAGAAACTTCAGCCAAATAAGGTCGAACCCAAATCGGACAAATGTGTCTTCATAGGATACCCAAAAGAGACTATTGGGTACACCTTCTATCACAGATCTGAAGGCAAGACTTTTGTTGCTAAAATCGGGTTCCTTTCTAGAAAAAGAGTTTCTCTCGAAAGAAGTGAGTGGGAGGAAAGTAGAACTTGATGAGGTAACTATACCTGCTCCCTTATTGGAAGGTAGTTCATCACAAGAACCGATTCCTGTGATAAATACACCAATTGGCGAGGAAGCTAATGATATTGATCATGAAACTTCAGATCAAGTTACTACCGAACCTCGTAGGTCAACCAGAGTAAGATCCACACCAGAGTGGTACGGTAATCCTATTCTGGAAGTCATGTTACTTGACCATGGTGAACCTACGAACTATGAGGAAGCGATGATGAGCCCAGATTCCGCAAAATGGCTTGAGGCCATGAAATCTGAGATGGGATCCATGTATGAGAACAAAGTATGGACTTTGGTTGACTTGCTCGATGATCGGCAAGCCATCGAGAATAAATGGATCTTCAAGAAGAAGACGAACGCTGATGGTAATGTAACTGTCTACAAAGCTCGACTTCTTGCGAAAGGTTTTCGACAAGTTCAAGGGGTTGACTACAATGAGACTTTCTCACCCGTAGCGATGCTTAAGTCTATCTGAATCATGCTAGCAATTGCCGCATTTTATGATTATGAAATATGGCAAATGGATATCAAAACTGCATTCCTGAATGGATTTCTAGAAGAAGAGTTGTATATGATGCAAGCAGAAGGTTTTGCCGATCCAAAAGGTGCTAACAAAGTGTGCAAGCTCCAGCGATCCATTTATGGACTGGTGCAAGCCTCTCGGAGTTGGAATAAACGCTTTGATAGTGTGATCAAAGCATATGGTTTTATACAGACTTTTGGAGAAGCTTGTATTTACAAGAAAGTGAGTGGGAGCTCTGTAGCATTTCTGATATTATATGTAGATGACATATTATTAATTGGAAGTGATATAGAATTTCTGGATAGCATAAAGGGATACTTGAATAAAAGTTTTTCGATGAAAGACCTCGGTGAAGCTGCTTACATATTGGGCATCAAGATCTATAGAGATAGATCAAGACGCTTAATTGGACTTTCACAAAGCACATACCTTGATAAAGTTTTGAAAAAGTTCAAAATGGATCATGCAAAGAAAGGGTTCTTGCCTGTATTACAAGGTGTGAAGTTGAGTCAGACTCAATGCCTGACCACATCAGAAGATAGAGAGAAAATGAAAGATGTTCCCTATGCTTCAGCCATAGGCTCTATCATGTATGCAATGTTGTGTACCAGACCTGATGTATGCTTAGCAATAAGTTTAGCAGGGAGGTACCAAAGTAATCTAGGAGTGGATCACTGGACAGCGGTCAAGAACATCTTAAAATACCTGAAAAGGACTAAGGATATGTTTCTCATTTATGGAGGTGACAAAGAGCTAGTCGTAAATGGTTATGTCGATGCAAGCTTTGACACTGATCCGGATGATTCTAAATCGCAAACCGGATACGTGTTTATATTGAACGGTGGAGCTGTCAGTTGGTGCAGTTCTAAACAAAGCGTCGTGGCGGGATCTACATGTGAAGCGGAGTACATAGATGCTTCGGAAGCAGCAAATGAAGGAGTCTAGATGAAGGAGTTCATTTCCGATCTAGGTGTCATACCTAGTGCATCGGGACCAATGAAGATCTTCTGTGATAATACTGGTGAAATTGCCTTGGCAAAGGAATCCAGATTTCACAAGAGGACCAAGCACATCAAGAGACGCTTCAATTCCATCCGGGACCAAGTCCAGGTGGGAGACATGGAGATTTGCAAGATACATACGGATCTGAATGTTGCAGACCCGTTGACTAAGCCTCTTCCACGAGCAAAACATGATCAGCACCAAGGCTCCATGGGTGTTAGAATCATTATTGTGTAATCTAGATTATTGATTCTAGTGCAAGTGGGAGACTAAAGGAAATATGCCCTAGAGGCAATAATAAAGTTATTATTTATTTCCTTATATCATGATAAATGTTTATTATTCATGCTAGAATTGTATTAACCGGAAACTTGGTACATGTGTGAATACATAGACAAACTTAATGTCACTAGTATGCCTCTACTTTACTAGCTCATTAATCAAAGATGGTTATGTTTCCTAACCATAGACATGAGTTGTCATTTGATTAACGGGATCACATCATTAGGAGAATGATGTGATTGACATGACCCATTCCGTTAGCTTAGCACTTGATCGTTTAGTATGTTGTTATTGCTTTCTTCATGACTTATACATGTTCCTACAACTATGAGATTATGAAACTCCCGTTTACCGGAGGAACACTTTGTGTGCTACCAAACGTCACAACGTAACTGGTTGATTATAAAGGAGCTCTACAGGTGTCTCCAAAGGTACATGTTGAGTTGGCGTATTTCGAGATTAGGTTTTGTCACTCCAATTGTCGGAGAGGTATCTCTGGGCCCTCTCGGTAATGCACATCACTATAAGACTTGCAAGCAATGTAACTAATGAGTTAGTTACGGAATGATGCATTACATAACGAGTGAAGAGACTTGCCGGTAACGAGATTGAACTAGGTATTGAGATACCAACGATCGAATCTCGGGCAAGTAACATACCGATGACAAAGGGAACAACGTATGTTGTTACGCGGTTTGACCGATAAAGATCTTCGTAGAATATTTAGGAGCCAATATGAGCATCCAGGTTTCGCTATTGGTTATTGACCGGAAACGTGTCTCGGTCATGTCTACATAGTTCTCGAACCCGTAGGGTCCGCACACTTAAGGTTTCGATGACAGTTATATTATGAGTTTATGAGTTTTGATGTACCGAAGGTTGTTCGGAGTCCCGGATGTGATTATGGACATGACGAGGAGTTTCAAAATGGTCGAGACATGAAGATTGTTATATTGGAAGCCTATATTTGGATATCGGAAAGGTTCCGGGTGAAATCGGGATTTTACCGGAGTACCGGGGGGTTACCGGACCCCCCCCCCCCCCGGGGGGGGCTTAATGGGCCTACATGGGCCTTAGTGGAAGAGAGGAGAGGCGGCCAGGGCTGGGCCGCGCGCCCCTCCCCCCTAGTCTGAATAGGACAATGAGAGGGGGGCGGCGCCCCCCTTTCCTTCCTCTCTCTCCCTCCTCTTTCCCCCTTCTCCAAGTCCAACAAGGAAAGGAGGGAGTCCTACTCCCGGTGGGAGTAGGACTCCCCATGGCGCGCCCCCTCCTAGGCCTGCCGCCCCCTCCCCCTTGCTCCTTTATATACGGGGGCAGGGGGGCACCTCTAGACACAACAATTGATCTCTTGATCTCTTAGCCATGTGCGGTGCCCCCCTCCACCATAGTCCTCCTCGATAATATTGTAGCGGTGCTTAGGCGAAGCCCTGCGACGGTAGAACATCAAGATCGTCACCACGCCGTCGTGCTGACGGAACTCTCCCTCGACACTCGGCTGGATCGGAGTACGAGGGACATCATTGAGCTGAACGTGTGCTAGAACTCGGAGGTGCCGTAGTTTCGGTGCTTGATCGGTCGGGCCGTGAAGACGTACGACTACATCAACCGCGTTGTTCTAACGCTTCCGCTTTCGGTCTACGAGGGTACATGGACAACACTCTCCCCTCTCGTTGCTATGCATCACCATGATCTTGCGTGTGCGTAGGATATGTTTTGAAATTACTACGTTCCCCAACAGCAAGAAGAAGAAGCGATGCGGATTGATGCTCGGCCAGCTTTGCATTCCATGCAACCGAGCTCTCGATAAGAAGTTGCCCATGAAAGACTAGTTTGTTGAGGTACCGACCTTTCCGGCTCATCTCTTCGTACGCGTTATCCAATGTGTAGGCATCTTTTTATTCGCATTGTGGAAGCTTGCGAGCAAAATTGTCGGTTCTTCACTCGTCGGTGAAATGTCGCTGGCTTGCTAGGATTTAGTGCATACAAAAAAATATCGGCGGCAATGCGAGCAATAGAATATGTCATTCCGGCCAATTACACCAATGAGTATCTTCGTATTGGAGAAGATACCATGATCAAATGTGTGCGGGTGTTTACAAAGGCATTGATCCGGGTATTTAATCCTGAGTACCTTCGAGCTCCCAATGAAGAGGACACAAAAATAGTAATGGCGGTGAATGAAGAAAGAGGATGGTCGAGCATTCTTGGTAGTGTGGATTGCATGCATTGAAACTGGAAGAACTATCCAAAGGCTTGGGCCGGGCACTACACCGGCCATCAACGCAAACAATTATTGTGCTCAAAGTTATGGCTTCGCATGACTTGTGGATTTAGCATTGCTTCTTTGGATTGCCGGGGGTCTCTCAATGATACCAATGTATTGCATAGGTCACATCTTTTTGCCCAGCTAGCTAGTGGAAATGCTCTGGCTTGCAACTACATGGTCAATGTACATGATATACCATGGGGTATTATCTTGCCGACAATATTTATCCTTTGTAGGCAACATTTGTGAAGACAATTAGTAAGCCGGTAGGCAATAAACAAACTATTTTGACCCAAGCACAAGAAGCATGCCGAAAAGATATTGAGAAGGCATTTCGTATGTTGCAAGCTCAGTTTGCCATTGTTCGAGGTCCTGCTCGCTTCTGAGATAAGTAATCCCTCTCAAGCATCATGACTCCATGTGTAATTCTACACAATATGATCATCAAGGATTAGCGGGATTTAATCTTGGAGTTTTCCTATGACAACATTGGTAGCTGTGTCAAGCCTACCAGAAACCTAGATGAGATCAATGCATTTCTTAAGACCTACCGACAGATTGAAGACCGTGACAAACACCAACAGCTCCGCAGTGATCTCATTGATCATGAGTGGCAGTTGAATGGGTAATTGACTCCCATTTTATTGATTTGATCTATTTAATTTCATATGTGATTTGAACATTTATTTTAATTCCGGACGATTTGTTATTGTAATAATTTTGAACCATTTGTTATTTAGATTTGAACATTTGTTGTATTCGAGATAATTACTGAATTGTATGATGTTAAAACATTTATGTTTCGTATGCATTATTTTTTATTTAAGTTTATATTGCCTAAATTAATGATTTATGGTACTCCCTTCGTTTTTATTTACTCTGCATATTAGCTTTGGTCAAAGCCAAACTTTGTAAACTTCGACAAAGTTTATAGACAAAAATATTAACATATAGAATAACAAATCAATATCATTAGATTCATTATTGAATATACTTTCACATCATATATATTTGTTATTGTAAATGTTCATTTTTTTCTATAAATTTGGTCAAACTTTATGAAGTTTGACTTCATTTAAATCTAATATGCGGACTAAATAAAAACGGAGGGAGTACGAATTTGCAGTGTCGTGTGATGTCCATCGGAAGAGATGTGTGATATCTTGTACCTAAAAATTTACGGTACACATTTGCGGCATCTGTTCTGTCTGACACACCGCAGTACAAATTTGGGAGCCGTAAACGGTTTTTGCGGGTCTATATAATGCGCTAAGAGCATCTCTAGCAGACCACTTAGAACCGCGACTCCTTATAACCGGGATAAGGCCGAGAAAAGCGTGTTTTAAGGGCCGGAAGTGGCTGCGGCCAAACAGACTCCACAAACCCGAACGGTATAGGAGAATATCTTTGCGGGGTCTGTTCAGTGCGCTGCTACTTCCTGCCCTTGAAACACTTGGTTTTCATCATTTTCCACATATATGTCATATTCTACCTAATAATAAAGCACGTAGGGTTTCTGCCCGTCCGTCGCGCCAATTTGCAAAAAAGCCCCTGCATTTTCAGGAAATCAACCCGCAATCCAGATTTAAGTCACACCGAACCGTTATTTTACAGCTTTCCAAAGCCCCCCTGACTTTTTAGGTATTCCATCCGCGAATCATATTTAAGTCAAACAAATGCTTTTCTAAACCATCCATATCTTTTAAACCGTAACTCTGATTTAAAACATGTTATATATGAAATTTGATTAGAAAAATATGTAGAATATGAATATAAGATTATTTTGACCTGTTAAGTATTTATAAATATTATTTTAGAAGATATTTAATTCAAATAAATGGTTTTCTAAATTATACGTATCTTTTAAACCGTAACTCTGATTTTAATATGTTATATATGAAATTTAATTAGAAACATGTGTGAAATCTGTATATGATGTTAATTTTACCTATTAAATAAATTTTAATATTGTTTTGGAAGAAAACTTATAACTATAGCGCACGATCCATTTTTCTTTCATACAGGCGGCGATCCGGATTGCAAATAAACACCCACTATAATCATATAGGGAAAATAAAACATCGAGAACTACACATGCATACCTCTGAATACATCGCAGGGGAAAATAACAGATTTCTCATCACGAGTGTGAGAGAAAGCGAGAGAGAGGGAGAGGGAGGAGAGAGGGAGAGAGAGCCGTCTTAGGATTAACCACATTCTAACACGTTTTGGTTTGTGTGAACACTAAGGCCATCGCCGGCGAAGGTGAGAAGAAGGATAAGCGGCAACACAAATATGATGCGTCGCTAAAATAAAGGAGATGGACCTATTGTCGTCTTGAGTGATGGTTGTTCGGTTAAGAGTGTGTGTTGTATTTTTTCTCCCGTTGCAACGCACGGGCTCTTTCGCTAGTAGTACTAGTAGAAAATAATACTCTGGGTGAGGAATAGTTATTCTTCACCCCCCTCTATTTTACCACCAATACACTGTAATTTTACGCTCCGTAAGTTTTATCTTATTTCTGACGTAAAAAGAGACCGTAAAAAAATATATAATCACCGTAAAAAATATTTTACATTATGTAAAATTACAAACGTAAAAATATAGTGTAAAATATACATAAACTCCAAATTTTCTTGTCTTATGATATATATTTTTATTTTTCTTATACCAAATTTTACGTAGTGAATCAATAGGAATGTAACTATTTGAATTCCAAATGTAATTTAATTATGAAGTGATCGTAAGATTACCTCGGGTGAAGAATAACTTATTCTGCACCCTGGGTGATGAATAACATCACTATATATATAGTGCCACAATTGATCCACACAGTTTCTTCTTCTTCCTCTCCTCGAGTTCCTTCAAGGCGAGAACCGCCACCATTTGCTACCGATGGCTTTCGAGCAGCGTATCTATGTCTGAATCGCCGGACGAGGAGGAATCCTCAAGCAAAAATTCCACAGCCGAGCTCAAATCCATCTACAAAACCGCGAGCAAATAGATGAATCAGGCGGCGACCCTGTGGTTGCGGACAAGGAGCAAGCAAATACTCACCGGCAGATCGGGGGGGTGGGGGTGGCAACTCGGTGGCGGTGCGTTCGCGCCGGGAGTGGTCGATATGGCGCGGCGGCTGCTCAGTGGGGGCACGTCGGTGGGGGAGGCGGCGGATCCGGGGCTACGTCGCATCGGTAGCAACTTGCCGCCGCCATGGCCGGAATCTGTGGCAGCGGGGCGGCGGCGACGGTGGCAGCCGAGAGAGAAGTGAGGGAGAAGAAAGCGCGCGTGAAATGCCCGCCACACCAACCTTTTTGTCCGATATATGGCATGCTCATGTCGAGCCACGAAACTGGGACTTCTCGGGTCAGGGGGATTTTTCTGCGCCCTCAAATTTTTTACGATTTCAGAGCGAATAAGGAGACTGGTTGGAATGTTTTTTTCTAGTGAAACCGTAAAGTGATGGTTATTTTAAGGATCCGCTTTTTTTAAGAGGTGTGCGAGAGAAGGGTGTGAATCGGCGTGAAGGGTTTCCAGGGTTCGATCTCTTTCCCCTCGCCCTTCCAGCCCCGCTAGGATTCTCCCCGCACCCGATCGCCTCTCCCCATCTGGACTAGAACATAGCCGCGCCGCTGACCTGGGACGGGGAGGGGGAGCACCACCGGCCACCGTAACGACCTGCCCGCAGGGATCTGGCGTCGGCGTAAGTTGTCATCTCCCCCTCGCGGTTCTTGCATCGCGCAGCCAGGGGCCACCCCCTGGCGGTCCTGCCCTGCTCCCTCCACCCCAAGCAATCGGCGACGACTGCCCGCGCGGCCGTGCCGTTGTGTTGCCGGCCGACTATCCTGCGTCTCCTCTCCCCAAGGCTCCAGCACTCCTTCGCTGACCACCCTGCCTGCCGGGTTGCCGGACAGAATTTTATTGAGGCCAGCCACATCACACATAGCACGCAGGTAAACTAATATCTTCCCCCAAATTCCCCATTTAATAAGCAATAGCCTTACTTTGTTTAGTTCCTTATTACATCTAGTGATAAGTAGTATCCTGATCTCAACAATTGATGCTTATTTAGTTATTTTAGTTCTCCTTGTTTTTGTTGTAATTGTAGAACAAACTAGAGAGTGACTATTTCTATTTGTGTAGAACTGTGTGAGGGCCGATGAACCCTAGAGGGGATCGGTCGCACGGAAGGGGAATTGGATGTGAGGAGAGGAGCAGAGTAGGTGACGTAGACGAAAGGGGATGAGAGGATTCCAGACTTATCTCATTTCATGCCTGATTCGGTGTCCAAGCACACACACGCGGCCCAAACTGTCCACGGGCTCAAGCCCACATCAATACAGCCTACTCATACTCTCCTCTCCTCCTACTTGTCCCCCGATACATGGGTACCAGGTGTGACATTTGCCCCTCCTTGAGCGAGAGCCTCGTCTTCCCAGGAAGGTGCCGTTGGGTAGCGGTGCCATAGCATGTTGTATTCCTCCCAAGTTGCAGACTCTGGAGATAGTGACGACCATTGCACGCGCACCTGCACAGTGGAGCTGCTCCCTTTCTTGACCAACTGACGATCCAGGATGGCGATGGGTTGTGTGAAGCAGCGGTGAGGTCCGGGGCGCATGGTAGCTCGGAGAAGACCGGTGAGTAATCCGGCGTGAAGGGCTTAAGCTGGGAAACATGAAAGACAGGGTGGATGCGACTGTCGTCTGGCAGCTGGAGCTTGTACGCCATGGCACCGATGTGTTGCAGAATGGTGTAGGCGCCGACGAATTTGTAGGCGAGCTTGGGACAAGGGCGGTTGGCCACCTTTGACTGAACGTAAGGTTGCAGCTTGAGCAGTACTTGTTCCCCTTCCACGAATGATCACTTTGTCGTGTTCTTGTGTGCTTTGTGCTTGCACCTGTTCTGAGCGCGTACCAGCTGCGCCCGCAGCCTGTTAGTGTGTGTCGCCCAATCCAGATCCTCGCCCGCTTCCTCTGGCAAGTTGGTGGCGAGTGTTGGCAAACCACCAGAATTGGGCTCCTTGCCGTACATTGCTTCGAAGGGAGAAATGTTCAGCGAAGAATGGTAAGTTGTATTGTACCAAAACTTCGCTGTCGGCAGCACTTGGGCCATTGCTTGGGTGTGTCGTGGATGGCACAACACAAGTACATCTTGAGACACTGGTTCATGCGCTCGCTTTGGCCATCCGTCTACGGGTGATACGCCGTTGAATATTTGACCTTGGTGCCGGCGGCGTCAAGGAGGCGCACCATATGTTGCTGGTGTAGATGCGGTCGCGATCAGGGACGCTGGAGTGTGGAACGCCGTGCAGCTTGATAATTTTGTCCAAGGTATTGCGACTGTGGCAACCGTGAAGGGGTGACGCAGAGGCACAAAGTGTGCGTATTTGGTGAACCGGTCCACGACGACCATGATGACCTCGTAGCCCTCGAACGCCGGCAGTCCCCCAATGAAGTCCATCGTGAGGTCATGCCATGGCTCAGTGGGCACGGGAAGGGGTTGGAGCAGCCTGCGCGTCTTGGTGTGTTTGTGCTTGGCGTGCTGGCACATTGCGCACTGGGAACGAAATCCTCCACGACCTGCTTGAGGCCATGCCAGGCGAAGTGTGTTCTTCACGCACTGGTATGTCGCCGTCACGCTAGAGTGGCCACTGACAGCGCTTGCGTGGATGGCGTTGACCGGCTTGGTTTGGAGGGTCGTGTTGTTACCAATCCATAGCTTGTCATGGAAGCGGATGACGCCCTGGCATACCTCGTATCCATGCTCGTCGGTGCTGTAGATGGCCAGGTGTTGCAGCGGGTCTTGCGCATTGGCGTCAGTCTCGTACGAGTTGGTGACCTCCTAAAGCCATTGGGGTTGACAGATCGACAAGGCATCGAGAGAGGAGGTGTCCAACACCCGGGAGTGTGTCCGCCGCGCCATTGTCGACGCCGCGCAGGTACTTGAAGGAAAATTGGAGGTACCTGAAGGAAAATTGGAGCCCTACGAGCTTGGACATCGCCTTGCGTTGCAGCTTTGTGTCAAGCTGCTGCTCGCCCAGACTGCACAAGCTCTTGTGGTCCATGACGATGACGAATGGAGCTCGCTGGAAGTAGGTGCACCATTTGTTGATTGCCATGATCATCGTGAGGAATTCCTTCTCGTAGATGGAGAGGCGCTGATTTCACACTCCCAGTGCCTTGCTGAGATAAGCAATTGGGTGGCCGTCCCGCACCAGTACTGCCCCCACACTGGTGTCGCAAGCATCCCCTTTGATGGAGAAGGGACGCTAGAAATCCGGGAGGGCGAGTACCGGCGTGTTCACCTTGGCATCCTTGAGCAGCTCGAATGCAGCTTGAGCTTGTTCGGTCCAAGCAAATCCTTTCTTGCTGAGGAGCTATGTAAGTAGCTTGGCAATGATTCCGTAGCAGGGGATGAATTTTCGATAGTACCCCGTGAGCCTGAGGAATCTGCGCAATTGTGTGGCATTTGTTGGGGTAGGCCACGTTCACATTGCACTTGTTTTGCTCGTGTCTATCGCCATGCTCTGCTTGGAGATCATGTGTCCCAGGTATTCGTTGCGAGGCTGCACGAAGGAACACTTCAACTCCTTGGCATATAGTTGATGTTGGCGCAGAATTGCGAAGACGGTGCGCAGGTGTTCCAGATGATCCTGTAGGGATTGACTAAAAACAAAGATGTCATCTGGTGCTGGTTTGGGCACGGCGATGGCGCGCGGCGTGGATACGGCCGGTAGGTGCCGGTGTTGTTGTAGGAGGCCGACCTGGTGTTGGTGATGTATATGGCAGTAGGTGTTGCCGTCCTGCAGGCGCTAGTCGTAGACGGGGATGCTGGTGTTCAAGCTCCTCTTCTTGAATGCATGCAAAAACTGTTGCATGAGTGATGCTTGTTGGTGCCTGAATGTGCATGGTCGTGTGCATTTCGTCCTTCAGACCCAACGGGAATTGAGTGACAAAGAATCTCGGATTGAGGGTGGCATCCAGAGCATCAAATTTTACATGTAAACCTTGAATTGTTGTATGTCCTCAACCACACTGCCTGTCTGTCGGAGCTGCAGGAGGTTGTGCATCATGGATTCGAATTCCTCTGGTCCGAATTCCTCTAGCGCACGCCGAACATCTCCTAATCCAGCACTAGATGTTGCTGGCGAAATGCCTGTAGCTAGGGCGCGACGTGGCCCTCCACATAGAGCGCCCCGGTAGCCACCTAGTTTGGCGGCAGCACGCAGTAGAGCTCACAAGTATGCCAAGCAACGGTCGAGCCAGACGCGCGGGCACTCGCCATCGAAGTGGAGAAAATTGTGCTTCGGCGGCTTAGTGAAGGAATCATCTCATGGCTAAAGCGGGTGGACGCACTCCGGTGTTATAGGCGGTTGCTCTGGCCTGGATAGGAGGGGTGGGCCGTCATTGGTAAGTCGGGTGAACTGTAGGTTGCCGGTGAATGCTTGCGGAATTTGCAGCACGCTTGTAGGTGGAGCCGTGCATGGATCCGGCGGTGGTGGTGTGAGCGCTGGTTGGTGGGGCCCTTCCTTGTTCGTCGGGGTGCGGAGCATGGTCTCCGGTGGGTTGTTAATTTTTGCTCAGGAGGAGGGAACCGACGAGGCCGATGCTCGCGCCAAATGGTGCGGGCGCTATGCACGGACTCATAGAGCACCCGCTGCTCTTCGACGAAACCCGGATCGTCCCCAGCCATAGTGGCGACGGCCTACTTGCTCGCCTGCTTGTCAAAGATCTGGCTCTCCACGAGTAGGTGCTGCTCGAGGAGCTGTAGATTGTACCGCTACTCCCGTAGCATCCGAAACGCGGAGAGCGGTGGCGCTGCCTGCTCAGACCGCTCGTCCTCCGCCATGGCCGCGTTGTACTGCGCCTGTGCGAAGGCGAAGCCCGCAACTTTGGCGGGAGAGGGGGG
>NC_041383.1:186249324-186250505 GCF_002162155.2 Triticum dicoccoides | reverse complement strand
CCTCCATCGTCCGGTCCTCCAAGCTCTCCTCCGGCAAGCTCGAAGGCAGACCAGCCTCTATGTGTTCCACACGCCAGGCCTGCCAGTCGTGGACGATGTTTGTGATCTCGTGCCGGCGGCGCGGCGAGAGACGCTTCCACCACGCTTTGCCGCTCGCAATCATTGCGTGTACTCTGGCGATCGTGAACGGAAGATGTTTTTCTCCACCCAAATTTCTAAAGGTGGTGTAGTGGCAGCTGTCTCTACGACTGGCCTCCAAGAGTAAAATGGCTCTTAATCTACTTCAGTGTTTTTTGATTGCATGTCCCTCACCTCCACCCCAACCCCATCAAATATTTATCATGGCTCTTCCACTAATACTGGGCCCACCCCTGCTGGTGGGGAGAACCTATCATCACTCATCACTGCAACCACTTGCAAGGTGTAGGTAATTTACTCCAAGGTGCAAACACTGGACCTCAAGCCCCATTTCTCTCCCTGCTACCCCAGAAAGTTTACCATACTAAATTGCATACAAGTCCTTTATAAGTTTGCAAAGGGAACATGTAGTTCTTTGAAAATTACTGTCGGAGCTACCTTACGGCCAGGGAGGATACCCAACTTCCAAAGTAAAACTATTTATCAGATAATCATTTTTCATCGGATCGATACTCCCTCTCTGAATATAAGACTTTTTAGGTCACTACTTTAGTGATCTATAACATCTTATATTAGTTGAAGCCCTCCATCCCAATAATGTATGAGGCGTATTTTGACTGCCAAAATTCAAGCTTTCACCGTAAAATTCAACCTTGGAACTGAGACGACGCACTACTGTATGTACACAGCTCATAGGCTCCTATTTTTGGGTGGGCCGTGTGTATCGCCATGGCCCAGAGCTGTGGGTTCGGCAAGTGCTGATGGGTTGAAGTTTATCATCATTTGCACTACCTGCAAGGTGCAGACATACAGTGGCGGAGCTTCATGGGGGCCAAAGGGGCATATTTTGACTGCCAAAATTCAACCTTTGAACTGAGAAGATATAGCTATACGCACTACTGTATGTACACAGATCATAGGTGGGCCCTGTGCCGCCACACTTATCGCCATGGCCCAGAGCTGTGGGTTCGGCAAGTGCTGATGGGTTGAAGTTTATCATCATTTGCACTACCTGCAAGGTGCAGACATACAGTGGCGGAGCT
>NC_041383.1:186230986-186249099 GCF_002162155.2 Triticum dicoccoides | reverse complement strand
GGAAAACTCTTAAGTGTACCCTTAATATCATTAGGCTTGAATATCAAAGATTTCTCAGAGTTCATGATACATATGCTTCTCATGCAGGAGCTGGCCCTATGTCATGGCAAAAGGTATTCAGCCTTGTCAAGGTCCAGTGGTGATACATATGCTTCTCATGGAGGAGCTGGCCCTATGTCATGGCAAAATGTATTCAGCCTTGCCATGGTGATACATATGCTTCTGCATGCACAAGAGCCGGCCCTATGCCATGGCAAAAGGTGAAGGACTTCTCTCTCATGTCACTATTCAGAGCATGGTAAGCATGGCATCAAACTCTTCGTAGAGGTTTGCCAACTGTATGCAGGTGGTGGCGAAGGGGATCACTTTGTTTCTTGTGGTAGTGACCACTCATCACCTTCGTCTCATGTGGACGAAGAGACAGTCGTCAAAGCTTATTTGAGATGGGCCCTAGGCTGTCGCACTTCTTGAAATGCCTGCTGCTTGGTTCGCCCATGCTGGTGACCTGCAATGTAATATGCCCTTTTATGCCATATACCCGCTGAATCCATCCATGATGTTTGCCCATTCTTGTCAAAAGAACAAGAGATGTAATAATACTCCATTATTTGAGCCCACTATGCTATTGCTATGTGATGTGATTATCTTTGATGCCTTATTCAGTCATGTTTGCTCCCCTGGCTTTCAATCTTGTCTTGCTTACTTTTGGCAAAAGAACAAATAACTTTACTCAAACACAACAATCATTACAGGTACAATGCTTTTATGGTAATTACGATGAACCAAGAATTATGATGAAATCTTTTTATGGTAATAATTTTTTGTACATGAAATTCTTCCAAAGACTTCAACAAAGACATTGCAATTAGACTAGAAGGGCACAGAAGAACTCTCTTACCGCAATTAAACTGGAGTAGCAACACTGCCACTTGTGCTTGATTATCAACAAAGGTTTCAGAGATCCCCTTGATTCATCGAAACTACAAGATGGGAAGTTGTGAGCGATAAATGGACTTGGGCCGGGGATGATGCCCTTAGAAACCGCATGCTGTTGAATCACCTCTGATATTGTACTTTTATCAAGTGTCAAGTTACATTGTACTTTTGGAAGAATATACAACAAAATCTTCTTGAGTCCAAATCTGTTACATTGCCTCCAATAAGAGTTTACTTAAGCCCCTATAAAAATAGTTGAATTAGGTCACCATTTTGTACGTGCTCTTGCGTGGAAGAGCATCTTTTAAACTACCCATTGGCCATTGCCATCACATATAATATTTTGGGCACTATTATCAAAATAAATTAATCGACACATATGCACTATTGCTCTCCATGTGGTGGTTTCAATGAGATTCCTACCCCAACACAGGGAGCACATGCATGCATGAATCTCTCACATCATGCTGAAATCATCACATTAAGTGCAAAATACGAATTTTCAAAATGAACTATCTTCCACCAACATCAATTTTCATATTATTTTTTGCTTTTTCTTTGTCATGGGCATGCTGTAAGTGATTCTACTTACTGAAACCGGTAATATGGAGTCTACAACAACAACAAAAAATAGCGGATTGAATTTCTGCATGTGTATGATTCTGCTTGTCGTTCTTTTTGTTGTTTTTATCCTGTTGAGATATGAACCAGCCGCTGCATATGAGAGGAGTTGGTCTAGGAATGAAATGTCCACATGATAAATAGAACAGCTCGGTGAAGAAAATGTGAACTTATATGTTCTATATGAATATTGTTATGACAAATTCTAAGAAATCAAGTAGGGATCCTCTACTTGAGTGTGCCATCTTATTTCCGCTAACTGCGGCCTCAAAGCAAATTTGTTTTATTTTACTCTCTTGATCTTTGTCTTCTTATGGCGAAGTTCCGAAAAGTGGCCTAGTATAGTGCCTGAAATGTTAGTGCAACTATATGATTATGAGCAATATATACACTAATTGAATGACTCAAGTCCATGACGGATTTTCTTCTTAACTGTTAGGATCAATGTCATTAATACGCAACACGTTTTTCATTGCTGATAGAAGAAGTCATATTTGTATCTTAGAGAAGCTTGTACTATTGTTTCTATTGTAAGTTCGCACATTCATATGCATTGAGAAATAACATAAACAACAAGCATGAAAACTAGCCTATTGAAATTATTGCTCATTGGTTATTTCTATTAAGATCAGATATTTTGTTCACTAATTTAACATGATTTTGCAGGTATTGTATATTCTCCAAGAATGGTTAGCGAGGAAGGGGTATACCGTGCAGACTAGTAGTCCAGGGACAGGTGAGCTAGGTTGACTATTTTTTCTTGAATGCTACTCCCTCCGTTCCTAAATATAAATCTTTATAGAGATTCCACTATGGACCACATACGGATGTATATAGATGCATTTTAGAGTGTAGATTCACTCATGTTGCCGCGTATGTAGTCTATAGAGAAATCTCTACAAAGATTTATATTTAGGAACAGAGGGAGTATATGATTTCCATATGCACATATGGGTGTTTGCTTCTGAGAACCCTCTTCGTACTATTTCGACTAACAAGCTACAGAAACACACAATGGCCGCCGAAAAAGTGATTAGACAAACCCTGTCCTCAATACACTTCCTAACACCATGAAACACCCGCATATTAGTGAGGAAGTGTTAAATCCAATTACTAAGAATTGGAAGCTTGGTTCAAACTGAATCTTGATTTCTTTTTTCATGATTTTTGTAACCTTCTGAGGACATGCTGTGCGTTATTAGCAACTTGTGAAGGCGTATTGGTTTTCCCTTGATTCCAATTTTCTAACCAGCATGATTCCTTTAGTACAACAAATATTTATATATTTTCACAAATCTGCTTACTTGTCAATTTCTTTGTTTTATCAGTCATTCCACCAATTCAAGTGTATTAAAACGATGACACTACCAAAATATTATGGGAAAAATCACTCCCTCAAATTGCTTAGTTGAACTTAGAGTTTGATGTTTTAGCAGTCCGTTTGACTTATTGATGTACTTGCATGTAGATTTTCTATAGAGCTGGTGAGCCAGGACATATACTAGAGAGAAGTGTACGGGCAGGTGAGCTCAATCTCCTCTCCATTTGCTAAAATATATATATTTTTTAACATTTGTATTAAGGCCACAAAAACACAAGTTGTACGACTAAATTAGTTGGCACTAGATATGCTGAGAATAATGAAATAAAAAGTTATTAAAAATGAGAACGTCATATACACTTCTCAACTCCCAAAAGGAATTAAAGGTTTTATTAGCATACTTGTTAAAAGGAATCGTCTTCTATAGGATAAATTACTAATTTGAATTTGTTACTATGTTCAAAAGGAGTCGTCTTTGATTTATTTTTACATGATGGATATAAAAGTTTATCAGACGGTACCGAAATTTAGTGCTTTGGTTCATCTAACATGATTTATCTACAGGGCTATATTTCATAAAGGTTGTGAACCGGCCAGGGTGCAAGTGGTACGCAAATGTATAGAGGTGAGCAACACTACAACGTATTATGTAGTTTATCATAGTAGAATTCGTGTATGAATAGTCATAGTTTTGTGGTTTCAAATTTTCATACCATAAAAATGCATACAACTTCTAGAGTTTCACAATTACATAAAATAAAACTATGTAATTAGTAAGAAAAGACAAACTATTTTGATTAAACTGAAAAACAATGTCGCCTAATAAAGTGACAAACGATGGCCCTTGATGTCTTACGAAATCAGAGGTCTCCTACAGCATCGTACTAACCAGCTTTAAAGTTTAATGAATCTGCTCCATTGCTCAGATGTTTCCGTTGCATATTGGAACCCATTGCTTTCCTGGTTTTATGAGTGTCTCAGCTTAGTATGATTGCAGTTCAAAAAAGGAAAAAGCTTGGTATGATTCGCACATCGGTTAGGGACAGCAAATCCTAAGAATATGTATGATAGTCTTATCTTAATCCTGTCACATAATCTGGAAATAGCAAAAACAGAATGATGTACGATGGGTTTTCTTCATTTTATCTCTATTGACTAGACTTTTCTAAAATGTGGTGAGAGATCTGTCGCTAAGAGATCATCTCTTAATTAAAAAAACACAAAGTTTTTTTTAACTCCACCGCAACATGACATTGCTAAGATAAATATTTTGTACATACCTTAATATTGTCAAATAGTAGTGCTTTACCGGTAGCTGGAGCTCACGTGACACTAATACTGCGGACCGTTTTCCAGTTTTGGGAACCTTCTAGGAGGTTCTCCTATTTTTCTGGCTGTTTTTCTCTATGTTTTTACTTTCTCTTTCCTTGGCCAGTTTTTCTATTTGGTTTAGTTTTCTTTTTATTTTTCAATTTCCATTTTGATTTTGATTTTTTGCATTTCTTCTTTTCAATCCGTGAGCATTTTTCAAATCGTTACACTTTTTAAAAACCTGTCAACCTTTTTAAAATCTCCGGACACATTTTTAAAATCTGTGAACCTTTTTAAAAATCCACAACCACTTTTTTTTAGAATCTATGGACATTTTCTAATTAAACAATATTTTTTAAAATTCGCAACTGTTTTCTAATTCACGAACATCTTCTAATATTCACCAAAATTTTTGAATTTGCGATTTTTATAATATGTGCACATTTATATTTTAAAAAGCGGACGTTTTTCTAAAGAAAAACAGACAAGTTGTAGAAAAACATACGAAGCAAGAGAGCAAGCGAGAGTCAACAAAGGGTTACCGGGCCAGGCCCATGCGGGAGACCCCCTGGCCGAACTGGTGCGTTAAGCGCCGAGGAAGAAAAGGTATTGTGATAGCAAATGAGCCGAATAGTGCTTTACCGGTAGCTGGCACTTAATAACTACTCCCTCCGTCCCATAATGTAAGACGCTTTTTGACACTACAAAAAGCGTCTTACATTATGGGACGGAGGGAGTAGCTGCTTTTTCTGTTTCGGCCTTCTTGTATATTCCTAGGTTTTCCTGGCCACTTTTCTCTCTGTTTTTACTTCTGTTTTTGGCCATTTTTTCTACTTAGTTTCATTTCGTTTTATTTTTCATTATTCATTTCAATTTTTTCTTACCTTTTTCATAATTTTTGAACTTTATTTATATTCACAAAATTTCAGATTAAGTAAAGATTTAAAATTTATGATCCATTTTTAAATCTGTGATTTTTTTTCCAAACCACATTGAATCCACAAACTTCTTTCAAATCCGCAAACTGATTTCAGAATCTGTAAACACTTCTTTCCAAATCAGCGAACATTTCTTGCTTCACAATTTTTTTTAAAATTCACGAACAATTTTCAAATTCACAAACATTTTTTCACATTCCCAAAAAATGAATTTACAAACTTAAAAAAGGTGAGCATCTTAAAATACTGACTTTTTTTTTCTAAGAACAAAAAACTTGATGTAGTAGAATAGAAGCCGAAAAACACAAAATAGTGGGCGCCAAGCGAGCGAGCGAAAGTTACTGATCACGCCGAAAAGGACGTCATGGGATGGCAAATTACATTTGGCGCTTATGGGCCAAATAATGTTTTACCGGTATTCCCTCTATTTTTAGTTTTGTTTCTTTGGCCAGTTTTTCTTTTAAGTTTTGTTTCTCTTTTTATATAAATTCTTCATTTTTTTCTCAAGATTTCTTTAAATGTCTTTCAAATTCATAAACAATTGTAAACCCACAAACTATTTTCATATCCGCAAACGTTTCTAAAATCTATAACCCTTTTTCAAATTCGACCACAAAATCTTCGTACATTTTTATATTTCACCAAACTTTTTAAATATGCATGAATAATTTTGAAATTTAGGATAATATTTTTGAATGTGCAACTTCTATTCAATTCCTGAACATTTGTAGTTGATAAACTGGGTGTTGTTTTTCGAAGTGCATGAGACCAACTGTAGCAGAATACAAGCAATGAAGTACCATTTATTTTTTAAGAATACAAGAAAAAAATGAGCGGGCGCAGAGCGAGCAGGAACCATGCGAGCTTTAGTAGGCTAGGTGGTTCACCAACTGCCACATTAACCGTCGAAGAGGATGTCTCGGGACAGCAAATCCTATTTGGTGCTTATAGTGCCAAATAGTGTTTTACCGGCAGCTGCGCCCTGGGAACGTTCTAGAATGTTCCCCTAGTTTTCTCTCTATTTTACTTTTTTTCCTGGCCATTTTTTCCATTGGATTTTCTTTAAAAAATTTAATTTCCTTTTTTTACTTTTCTTTATTTTTCTGAATTCGTGATCAGTTTTCCATATTCAGGATCTTTTTTTTAATTCCTGATCGTTTAAAAAATTCATGAACTTTATAAAAATCCATAAACACTTTGCCAAATATGTGGGCATTCCTTTTATTTCATGAACATCTTTTAAAATCCACAAATAATTTTAAAATTACCAATAAATTTATAAAATTTAATAAAATTAATGAAAGTTATTTGAACAACCGGTCGGTTCCTTTCTAAGAACAGTAGACAAACTGTAGTAAAATACAAACTAAAATCAAAATACGAAACTAGTGGGCGTAGAGCGAGCGGCAGCCTAAGCAAACGTTAGTGGGTTGGGCTCATGGTAACGTCAAAGAGGAGCTTGTTCCCGTGCTTATTCACTAGCGCAACTGGGCCGGTCCAAACACTCATCTCTCACATCATCGGTTTCCAGGGCTGGGTATCTGGTTTTTGTAGTTTTTTTTTCAAATGCATGAACTTTTCTGAATTAAAATACTTTTCCAAACACACAAATATTTTTAACTTGTGATTTTTTTAATTTTTTGTGATTCTTTTTAAATTTATGACGTTTTTACAATTTCGATTTTTAAAAAAAACTTGTGAACTTTTTTCAAGGTTATTTTTCTTTCAATTTTATGTTTTTTTTAAAGTCAACTGTCAACCGAGTGAGCCAAGGAAGGTCGCATAGCTTGGCCGAACCACAACAAGCGCGCGCCTGAGGGCTAGTTCTCGTTTTGGAGCTACAGGGGCCGATTAGTAGGTCTCCAAAGAGGTCTTCATTAGGGACCAGAAATTGTGTTTGGCTCCCAAGCTCCATGGAGCGTGGCTTGTTAAAAGTTGAAAGAACTGACTTAAGTTTCAAAAAAAATCTGAAGAAACACACATATCTATGAATGTATACTACTTGTGTGTAAAGTTTTATTGTGAAATACATTTTTATGCAAGCTACACAAAAATAACAAAATCATTTACTTTCACTATAAAAATACATGATTTTGATTTTTTGTACAGCTCACATCAAAACATATTTTATATTGCAATTTTACACACATGTAGTATACATCTCTAAGTACCTGTGCATTTATTTTCAGATTTCTTTTACACTTTAAAATTCAGCTTTTGAATTTTTTAAAATTTCAGGCTCCATGGAGCCCTAGAGCCAAAAATCCTCTCTTCATTAGGGACCTGCTTCTTCAGCGAAAACAACGCTACCTGTCCAGCAATCTAGGAGTCCTGCCCCACAACAAACCAGGCAGTCTTTTTTACAAAAAAAAAAACTTGACTGAATTAACTCAACTCAGTAGAATTATATTTTCCTAAAGAGTCACCGTTTTGCCAAACTTGTTTATCCATCTTAAAAAAAAACTTGTTCAGTACAAACGAGAGGACGGAACGGTTCCAGGGCTTCGTCAACCCACACAACGCCGGCATCATGTATATCCAGCAGACGTTCTGTCCAGCAAGGAAAAGTTCAGCTTGTTAGCCAAATAAAGACAGTCTGAAGCTAAGATAACCCTGTCAAACCTTGAATCCTTCAGAACAGCAGAACATGCCTTGCTGCCTGGGCTTCCGGTGTTACAGGGATAACGTGCACGCTCACCCAAAAACCATTCAGAAAAACAGCGCCACATGGTAACTCCCTCGACATTCAGATACAGCATACGTAATACTGCACGACCGCATTTCCCCTCGCTCTGTCAAGTGCAGCGGCTTCCCCTTGCTCCACAGCCTCGTCCCTGCATATCCAACCACCATATGTTTTTATTAATCCAGTGGAAGAATGTAAACATTAATTTTATTAAGCTGCATGCTATGTAATAATTTAAAAGAACTCAACTCAGTAGAGTTACAATGTGGCCCTGTTTCACTGAATGGTTCCCCTATTCACACATTCAGATCCATGCTTTACTAAACATAATCTACATTGTGTTATCCAAAACACAAAAACAAAGTTCTGGATTTTTAGATGTGCTTCTATATGTTCTACCTAATTTAATTTGGTTCGCAGGACCAACTCAATTTGCAGAATGTTTGTTTAACATGTTCATGTAGAATCGTTCTGAATGAATTGCAAGTTAACTGACATTTTGTTTACTGCGCAGGCATGAAGATACCAGCAGTGGCTGCCCTTGCTTTTGTTCTCACCCGAGTCTCGCTAGCAAGTCCTGGTTACTGGGCACATGATTGTGATGGGAACTACACAGTGCCCAGCAGCTACCAGAAGAGCTTGGAGCAGCTGTCTGCAGGGCTGCCCGATGCGGTATCCTCCTCCCCAGATCTCTTTGACAAAAAGGTTCTCGGATCCTGGGGGAGCAGGGTATATGGCCTGGGGCGTTGTCGTCCTGGTACAGATGCATCTACATGCAAGGCATGTCTCGACGAAGCCTTCCAGGAAGCACAGGTCATATGCCCATTGAGGAAGAGGGTGTACATGTACTACGAAGTTTGTACCCTAGCATTCGCCGACGAGGACCTTCCATCTCACTCGGCCGTGCACAAAGTTGCCACTAAGGTCAATGGTTCTCAGGTGCCCGCCCAGTGCAGCAAGGTATTCGACATGGCTATCAATGAATTGATCACATATTTGGTGAAGATGGCAGCAGTTTCTCCTCACATGTCTGCCACGGGGCAGAAAGAGTTAGCAGGAGGTGCTTGCACATACAGCATATATGGCCTTGCAGAATGTTTCCCAAAAATGTCAGCTGCCAACTGTAGTGACTGTTTAGAGGATTTGCTGGTCGTACCTTTTCTTCATGGACATCAGAGCGAGTGGAGATCTTCTTTGACGTGCAGCTACAGGTTGGAGCCACGCCCCTTGTTCGATGTTGGCAAGGGCGGGTTAGCCACCCCCGGAGGAAAAAATGGTGAGTTGGCCACATATATATGTATAACCAACTATTCTTTTCTGTTATACATAATTGACTAATGGGTGAAGTATATATATGCAGGGAAGAAGCAGGTTTGGATTGTGGTGGGTTGTGTTGCGGGCGCACTGATAATATTATTGGTCCTACTTCTACTTTGGTGGAAATTGCCGGTACGGTTTCATCTTAATTCTTAATAACCCAACTAGTATTTCTATTTTTCAAAACAGATGCAAAAGAATTGCCTCATCCATTAATTAAGAAGGGAACTACAGAGATGCTGCAAAAGAAAGAACACATCTGAACTAGAAAAGGCGTTACTCTCACAGCATGATGTTTCTCAGATGTTTAGCACATACCATGTCCCAAAGATTGGCTTTACTCTTGATGAGCACCAAAATGTATAGTAGCGGCGTGGATTTGTTTTGAAAGACACAAGCATTTCTCTCATTCCATAAGACCCAATTTGCAAACATAGTGAGGAAAGCCATCGCTTTCTGGTTCGCGGTGGTGGAACTCGACATGTTCCACACAGATTTTATAGGTCACTCATATGCCCATCGAGATAAGTCAAAGGCCTCCAATCCAAGCCAATCCTTAATCATCGTCCACACTCTCAATATGAAACAACATCTGAAGAAGAGATGAGTGGCCAATTCTTGTGCCCTTACGCAAAAGGGCCAAAGCCTACAATTTTGGCCAACCTCACTTCTCAAGTCGATCCGCGGTACACACCCTATTTTGGATAGCAAGCCATGCAAAGGATTCGACCTTTGGGGGAGCCCATGACTTCCAAACAGTTGTGTTCATCAAAGTTAAGAGTAGCTCGCAAGTATTGTGCTTTGTATGCCAATGCCGCCGCTGGCCAAAAGCTTCCATCTTATGTCATCCTTGGCATCGTTATTTAGGTGAACTCAAAGAAGGCCGCAAAGCAAGCTGTGAGTGAAGCAAGGGGTCGGGCGTATGAGGACCTCTACCAGCGGTTAGACACGAAGGAAGGCGAAAGAGACATCTATAAGATGGCCAAGATTTGAGAGAGGAAGACGAGGGATGTTGACCAAGTCAAATGCATCAAGGACGGAGCAGACCAGCTCCTAGTGAAAGACGAGGAGATTAAGCATAGATGGCGGGAGTACTCAGACAAGCTGTTCAATGGGGAGAATGAGATCTCTACTATTGAACTGGACAACTCCCTTGATGATACCAGCAGGCGTTTTGTGTGGCGAATCCAGGAGCCAGAGGTCAAGGAGGCTTTAAAAAGGATGAAAGGAGCCAAGGCGATGGGCCCTGATTGTATCCCCATTGAGGTGTGGAGAGGCCTCGGAGACATAGCTATAGTATGACTAATTAAGCTTTTCAACCTTATTTTTTGGGCAAACAAGATGCCAGAAGGATAGAGACGGAGTATATTAGTACCAATCTTCAAGAACAAAGGGGATGTTCAGAGTTGTACTAATCACCGTGGAAAGAGATGATGAGCCATACAATGAAGCTATGGGAGAGGGTCATTGAGCACCGCTTAAGAAGTATGACAAGCGTGACCAAAAATCTGTTTGGTTTCATGCCTGGGAGGTCGACCATGGAAGCCATTTTCTTGGTACCACAACTCATGGAGAGATACAGGGAGCAAAAGGACCTGCATATGGTGTTCATTGACTTGGAGAAGGCCTATGATAAGATACCACGGCATGTCATGTGGTGGGCCTTGGAGAAACACAAAGTCCCAGCAAAGTACATTACCCTCATCAGGGACGTGTATGATACTGTTGTGACAAGTGTTCGAACAAGTGATGGCGACCTGATGACTTCCCGATTAAAATAGGACTGCACCAGAGATCAGCTTTGAGCCCTTATCTTTTCGCTCTGGTGATGGATGAGGTCACAAGGGATATACAAGGAGATATCCCATGGTGTATGCTCTTTGCGGATGATGTGGTGCTAGTAGATTATAGTCGGACGGGGGTCAATAGGAAGCTAGAGCTACGAAGACAAACCTTGGAATCCAAATGCTTTAGACTTAGTAGAACTAAAACCGAGTACATCAGGTGCGGTTTCAGTACTACTAGGCACGAGAAGGAGGAGGAGGTTAGCCTTGATGGGCAGGTGATGCCTCAGAAGGACATCTTCAGATATTTGGGGTCTATCCTGCAGAAGGATGGGGATATTGATGGAGATGTGAATCATCGAACCAAAGCTGGATGGATGAAGTGGCGCCAAGCTTCTGGCATTCTCTGTGACAAGAGCGCCACAAAAGCTAAAAGGCAAGTTCTATAGGACGCTGGTTCGACCCGCTATGTTATATGGCGCTGAGTGTTGGCCGACTAAAAGGCAACATGTTCAACAGTTAGGTGTGGCGGAGATGCGCATGTTGAGATGGATGTGTGACCACACATGGAAGGACCGAGTACGGAATGATGATATACGAGATAGAGTTGGGGTAGCGCCGATTGAAGAGAAGCCTGTCCAACATCGTCTAAGATGGTTTGGGCATATTCAACGCAGGCCTCCAGAAGCGCTAGTGCATAGCAGATGGCTAAAGCATGCCAATAATGTCAAGAGAGGTCGGGGTAGACCGAACTTGACATGGGAGGAGTCCGTAAAGAGGGATCTGAAGGACTGGAGTATCACCAGAGAACTAGCCATGGACAGGGGTGCGTGGAAGCTTGCTATCCATGTGGCAGAACCATGAGTTGGTTGCGAGATCTTATGGGTTTCACCTCTAGCCTAACCCAACTTGTTTGAGACTATTGTTGTTGTTGTTGTTGTTGTTGTTGTTGTTGTTGTTTAGGAGATCCCAAAGGTCAACAAACTCCAAGATGTGTGCCATGGATATCTCGTTACTCATTGTAATCTTCATAATCCATGCATGCTTTGGAGGCCGTAGAGATGAGGGGCGCGATGCCTTTCGGTTTTCTTCCATGCAGCCAGCAGCCATATTGAGTCCCAAAAGGTCTCCTCATCATTACCAATGGTGATTGTGGTTGAGGCATAAAAAGGTGCATATCCGCTCATGGCTTCTCGAATCCTTCCACTCAAACCATGGCGATGTAAACTGACGCATTCTAGCGAAATTTTCGAGGTGGAGCACACCAGGGCCACCAAGGTGGGTGGGGCGATAAACAGAAAACAGTTTACCTTGAATTTCCCTCCCGCATCTTTGTTCGTTCCCAGCCAAGAAACACCCCCTCTAACTTCTTGGCACTATTGAGAACACTTAAGGGATAACGAGGGGTGAGGTAGTACACCGCTAGCGAGAAAGGACGTCTAATGAACACAGTTCGACCAGCCATAGTAATATTCTTCCACTATGAAGGGGGAGCTTTACCACAATCTTGTCTCGGTGCTCAAAATCTACCCTCTTGAGTTACCAAGCCAGGAGCGAGAGGCCAGGGTACTTTATTGGGAGGAAGTTCTCATGGTGGCAAACTCTACAGGGTATCATCAAGGTTGAGGTGTCCACACCAAATAGGAACATCGTAGTTCTTCTGGAAATAGTGGCAAACTCATGACCTCCCCAAAGGAATTCAAAATGGTCGCAAGGTTTTGAATGTCCTCTTTGATTGGGGCGACAAACATAACCGTGCCTTCGTATAAAGGGAGGTACGACAGATAGTGCCCTGACCCCGAATCTTGCGAAGGAGTACATGCCCAATGGCCACATCAAGAATCTGCTACAAGGGGTTGATGGTGAGGACAAAAATGAGCAGGGACAACAAGTCACCTTGCCTTAACCCCCGACAATGATTGATGGGAGGGCCGACAAACCAATTCAGGACTGTCGAGGACAAGGTGCAAAGCAGGGCGTTAATCCAGTCACGAAATCTACTCAGGAAGCCCCTCCGTTAGAGGAGGTCGAACATGTAGCCCCATTGCACAGAGTCAAAGGCTTTGTGGATGTCAAACTTGAAAAGGACGGAAGATGTTTTATTCTTTTGGAGCCTACATGCAAGGTTCCTAACGTACATGAAGTTGTCATGGATGCCCCTCTTCTTGATGAAAGCACATTGGGTGTTGGAAACAAGGTTGTTCATGAGCAGCCTGAGAAGAATGGTAGGCCCCTTGGCTATGATCTTTACAATGGCATGACTGAGGCTAATGGGCGGTTGTGGGAGATCTTTTCTGCCCCCCTCCTTTGTAGGTCTGCGGAATGGCAGGAAGACACACAATGTACAATGTTTGCGGAATTAAGCCATAGGAGGTTTGCCACATGGAGGTCGCCAAAGAGGTGGATGGCATGCAATACGCATTATTAGTAGGAACTCAAATCACATGCATTAAAGCATTGTCTAGTCTTACCTCAATTTAGCCGCAAATAGGCAAAGCACTTGTTACATCACAGCATGCACCAAGTTATTCGAAAACTAGAGGCCCTATCCATGTAAGATAATGCTAAACATTAGTCCATTAGAAACAAAGCCTCAATTTTGTAGAATGTAGACAAAAAATGCAAGAAAATGATAACTTAAAGAAAGATAACTTCCAGTTTATGAACCACAAAGACTTTTGAGCCAAACTGCACAAAAAACCATGTCTGAAGTTGAACACCCATTAGGAAAAATGTGTTGTTTGTCTGATGTATTTTATTTTGCTTAAAGATTCAATATGTTTTCTATTGATGGGAATATGTCACTTACCAAATAAAAGATTACATGGAAATCCGTTTGCGAATAAATGCTATATTTGAATAGTATCATTATGTTCAGATAGTGTTTTTGGAGGGAAAACTGTAAGGAAGCCCCGACAATGCTGTTAAAAACTTAGTCTAAATAAGCACAAACTAGGTAAGTATAGGCTAAGAATCAGAAAACGGGAGGCTAACTAGTAAAAAAACAGAAGACTAGAAGGTATATAGGGCAAATTGTGAACACATACTCATTCCTAGTTTTAATCCTGTGCATAAGGGGCATAATTCTTGAAGCCTCGCCTCCATGTAGAAAATGTAGGTCTCTGATGCTCAAATATTCTCCAATTATGTTGCTTCTATATGGACCATGCTGCAAGAACACTCTTCTAGTCATTCCAAAGACAGTGCCATCTAGTTCTACCAATGATTTCAAGCACTACTAGAGGGACACACACTGCACATCTAGTATGTTGGTTGATGATGATGCTAAGTTAACCGACTGCAGGTGCACCCCACAGAACAAAATGAAGCACTAGCGGTGAGATGACTCTCTACTCTATCATGAGTCGTGAAAATTCCTCCACACATTGAAACTGCAGCACATGGAACCGCAGAGGCATCTCCCTCTCCTCTCCCGCGACCGCGCCGCCCCCGCGGGCGGCTGGCCGCGCCCAGCCTTCTCCCCCGCGCGCCTCACCCTCCCCCTTCCTCTCTGCCGCCGTCGCCCGCTGCGGGCCTGGCCCGGGCGATGCTGGTGGCGGCGGCCCCCTGGCTTTTCCCCTCTCGGGTGTCCGTCGGCGCGGGACGGGGCGACCCCGGGCGGTGCTTCTAGGCGGCGGCAGTCCAGCGCGGCGGCAGGGGCTCCTGGCGCGAGCGGGGGTGGATTTCTGGACGGCAGCGGCGCCGTTGGCGGCGGGGCGACGCGGCGGCACGGTCTGGCGGCACCCGCTTGGCCCAGATCTGGGCCCTTCAGGCCCCCTCTGGGCCTGGGCAGGCCGGCGGTGGGGTGGGTCTGCTTCATGGCTTCCGGGAGGCGAGGGAGAGGCGATGAGCGGCAGGGTGCTGGCGGCGCCATCACCAGCTTGGCAGCGTGGCGGCAGGGCTTAGCGGGCCCGTTTCGGGCCTGGCCGAGCTAGGGGTGGCCTGGCATGCCCTGCTGCCGCGTCCGGACGGCTACCGCGACGGTGCCGGAGGCTCTGGCCTCCCGCACGACGGCGGTGGAGGTGGTTCCCTCCCGTTCGACTTCGGTGCTGCTTCTCCCTCCGCGGGGCGCTTCTCTCCGGTCCTCTTGGCCTCGTGTTGGTGTCCGCAGTGAGGCGGCGTGGGTGACGGTGCAACCACGATGGCGCATGGTGGTGGGCGACGGTCTGGCTGGTCGGCTCCGGTCCGTTGGGCGGTGGGGATTGGAGTACGGGAGAAATCCTTGCCGGTCTTCGGCCCCGATGCGGTGACACCTGCGGGTGCCACCATTCCTTCCTGGAGGGTGTCGGTGATATCCATCCCCCACCTCCCTCCGCGTGCCGGGGAAACCCTAGGACATGTCCGGGCAGCAGCGTCGTCGGCGTCGCTTTCCTTCTTGGAGGTGCTGTTTTGTACGCGGTGGTCCGGAGCCTCGAGTTGTAGTGGTTTGTCTCTGGTGGGCGTAGCGGTGGCGGGTCATCCGCGCTTTGTCGAGCTGCCGTTGTTGGCATTTGCTTCTTCTTCTTTTTCTTTTGGGCTTGTTATGCTGTTCGCCCCAGCGATCCTATATCGGTGTTGGTTGCTTTGGAATACAAAGCGGGGGGAAACCCTTTTTCGGTAAAATTCCTCCACTTTGGGTCTAGTAGTGCCCAGAGGGAGCCAAGTCCCAATTTGACAACCAAAGGAGCCTGCTAATTCCTCCAGCACATTAATAGACATCATTGAGGATTTGTGTTAGTTACCGGTTGAGGAAGCAAATGTTTGGAGCAGAGACTTGAGGTGCAAAAGCTGACCTTTAGATGCTGGCAGTACAAGCAATATGCCATCATCTGAAAATCTTGATTAGCAAGTTCACGTATCTCTACTCCTATAAAAGACTCAGTTGGTGATGATGGTGTGTCTGCCATCCGTCATTTCTGACCATCAGATCTGCATCTAACGACTGTGATGTAAGCCGTGGCAGTTTTTCAACAAGACCCCACTTCTCTGCTCCAATTGCAGAAACCCCTTAGTATCTTGAAACCAACCACATCCCTCCCCCACCTCATCAAAACAGCCACGAGGAATATATTTTGAGTGAAACCTAATACGAGTATATTTTTTGCGATATATATACCAAAACTAGAGTGTTTTTCTTTCAAGTTTGTGAACATGTATTATTCTACTTTGGATCCGTTGCAACGCAAGTGCACATTGCTAGTTGGAAGAGAAAGCGTGACACTCCTATAAGCCTCATTCACCATAGTTAATGGTAGATCTGCGCCTAAACAAACAATAGAGAGAGAGAGAGAGTCGCCCTGTCTCACTCCAAGCTTACACACAAATTGCTTCCCTGAAACTCCATTCAATAGTATTGATGGCATCGCTGATGACAAAACTAGTTCCACCCATTGCAACCATCTTTTGTAAAAGCCCTTCTATTTCAGAATTGCAAGTATCACAAAATGTTCAATTGTGTCAAACGCCTTATCAAAATTCTAACTTCAATATTCCATTCAACCTTCCTGATTTTTGGCATTTGATATAAGTCCAAGCCAAGCAATCTTGGATTGTTCTTTCCCTAATGAAGTCATATTGATTGGTATGTGAACAATTTAAGATTTCCCTTTGGAGTGTATCTGCCAATATCTTCATTAGAAACTTAATACACAAATTGGTTAAAGAGATAGGCCTATAGTCATGACCATTCTCCAAAGATTGTTTTATGGGGCCAGAGTACTTAAGGAACCATTGAAATTCTCCATTTTGGCTTTGCCCAAGTAGAAATCATCACATAGTCTGAATATATCTTCAAATATAATACTCTTAACATTTCTTTATGAACATCCCATTAAAAGCATTTGAGCCTAGGGCCTTGTCCAATGGCCTCTTTTTAACAATTTGATTTATTTCATCTCGGGTGGAAGGTAGAGTCAGGGATTCAAGCCTGTGAAATCTTTCAATCAATCTTGAAAGATCAAAACCCATTATAGGTTGCTGCAAGAGGGACGTGGATCTTTGGGTCTTGAGGGCCAACCCACTCAAATTGGGGGCCCATTTGGCTTTCTGTACTCCTCTAGAGCTTCCATGAATAAAATCACGACATTACACCTTTCAATCAATGATTTCAAATTCGAAAGACTTTTGTTATATGTTTCAGTTTATATTGTACCTTTTTACCTTTTTCAGTAAGTATTGCTAGTTTGCTACACTGCCTTGCTCTTTAGTACGGCTGACACCAGGATTCCTCCACACTGAATAAAACATACTGTTCCATCCACTGATTTTCGAACATAAATTGCTGCTGTTGCTATTTCTGTATCAATACTCACAACACAATTTAATGGTGTTCGACATATGTTCTAATAATCGCATAATATTCAATCTCAAAATTTTGAATTATTTGCTGACTGACATATGTAAAGAATTTTCTAATGTTTTATTTTTGCAGGCTAAACGCCCTTCTGCCATAAAGTTCTTTGATGATATCATAGCCAACGTCCAAGGAAAGACAATTGTGATGTTTTTAGACTACGACGGTACGTTAACGCCGATTGTGAAAAAGCCTGAAAGGGCCTTCATGTCCGAGCAGGTAAGCCTAATGAGCTTGACCAATATTTACATGCTACTAGTTAAGATGTCTGAATCATCTTCATCCCCAATTTGAAATCTCCAGACGCGTAATGCTGTTAGAGAACTTGCGATGGCGTTCTCGACTTCAGTCGTCACCGGAAGGAGCTGTGAAAAGGTACTAGGATAGTAACAAATCTACAACGTTTTAATTTGGGGTTCTATACATCTCTAAACATTGACTCGACATGCTTTGCTATCATGTTCAGGCGAAAGGGTTCATACAGCTCGACGAGCTGCACTATGCAGGGAGCCATGGGCAGGACATCCAACTGGTAAGTCACTGTCTACTCTTGCAATACCGAAATGTAGTCTACTTTTTTATATAATGGAAGCTTCTATTACCCCAGACTCTGCTCATAGATACATTCAGCCATACGAGTTAATTACACCTGTAGTACAAGAACTCGCAGCGAACTAACAGAACCATAAATAAACTAAAACCCCCATAAAAATGGTACACAAACTTAACAAACAGCACATTTTGATGCAATTTCCGTTAATCCTAACGGTGTACTGTCTATAGCTGTTAACTGCCATGTGTGCGTGGCCTGGGCCCTGGTGCTCTACCTATGTATGGGTTCCATTTGACAGATAAATTACTGTACCAT
>NC_041383.1:186192490-186230476 GCF_002162155.2 Triticum dicoccoides | reverse complement strand
GCTACAAGCTGTTGTACTGCAGATGTAATTAACTCCCATACTTATTATAATGCTTATCACAAAAATCATGCTTCGTTTGCCTTTAACGCTCCTAAGTTTTGTAAATGTTCTACTGCAGAATGACGGAACAGATCCCTTCCAACCTAACAGCGAGTATTTACCGATAATAGCTGAGGTATATACTACAATCAGTTATTAGTTTGCATATTGGTTATTCAAGTTGATTGAATTATGGAAATACTAATACACTGCATGCACAATAGGCCACAGAGCGTCTAAAAGAGGCTGTCAGAGAGATCAAAGGTGCCAGTGTGGAAAACAACAAGTTCTGCGTTTCTGTGCACTACCGGGAAGTTCGCAGGGAAAAGGTAAAACTGAACTCAAGTTTTAACATTGTTGCCTCGCTATATTGAGAAAATCCATCTCACGTTTGGCCTCCCTTTTTGGCAGGATAAGGACTTACTTAAGAACATCGTGATGAGAATTGTGACAGAAGAATTTCCCAAACTCAAGGTGACCAACGGTAAAAAGGTAAGTAGAGTTAGAGGAAATCGCACAAATACACAATATTTGGGGCTGATCTAACACAAAACCACAACTCTAGGGAATTTTAACTGATACCCACAAGTCTTCTTTTTTCAAGAAAAAGATACCCACAATTTCTCTCACCAGCCACTTAAAAAGTACAACAACAAAGCCGTTTAGTCCCAAACAAGTTGGAGTGGTTCTGCACATGGATAGCTAACTTTCACGCACCCCTGTCCATGGCTAGTTCTTTGGTGATATTCCAGTCCTTCATATCTCTCTTTACGGACTCCTATGCCAAGTTTGGTCTAACCCGACCTCTCTTGACATTATCAACACGCTTTAACCATCCGATATGCATTGGCACTTCTAGAGACCTGCGTTGTATATGCCCAAACCATCTCATATGATGTTGGACAAGCTTCTCTTCAATCGGTGTCACCCCAACTCCGTAAATCATCATTCCGTACCGGACCCTTTCTTGTGTTGCCACATCCATCCCAACATGTGCATCCTGCAATACCTAACTGTTGGACATGTCGCATTTTAGTTAGCCAACATTCAACGCCATACAATATCGCATGACGAATTGTTGTCCTATAGAACCTGCCTTTTAGCTTTTGTGGCACTCTCTTATCACAGAGGACGCCAGAAGCTTGGCACCACTTCATCCATCCAACTTTGATTCGATCGCGTACATCTTCATCGATATCACCATCCTTCTGCAGTATTGACCCAAAACATCGAAAGGTATCCTTTTGAGATACCATATGCCCATCAAGGTTAACCTCCTCCCCATGCCTAACAGCACGAAAACCGCACCTCATGTACTTAGTTTTAGTTGTACTAAGCCTAAAACCTTCGATTCCAAAGTCTGTCTTCACAGCTCTGACTTCCTATTAGCCCCCATCTGACTATCGTCGACTAGTACCACATCATCCGCAAAGAGCATACACCATGGAATATCTCCTTGTAATCCGTTGTGGCCTCATCCATCACCAAAGCAAAAAAGGCAAGGGCTCAAAGCTGACCCTTGGTGCAGTCCTATTTTATTGGAAAGTCATCAATTTCTCCATAACTTGTTCGTACACTTATCACAACATTATTGTACATGTCCTTGATGAGGGCAATGTACTTTATTGGGAATTTGTGTTTCTCCAAGCCCTACCACATGACATTTTGAGGTATCTTATCATAGACCTTCTTCAAGTCAATGAACACCATATGCAAATCCTCCTTTTGCTCCATGTATAGCTCAATAAGTTGTTGTACTAAGAAAATGGCTGCCATGGCCGACTTTGGAGGCATGAAACCAAACTGATTTTTGGTCATGCTTATCATTCTTCTTAAGCGGTGCTCAATGACTCTCTCCCATAGCTTCATTGTATGGCTCATCAGCTTAATTCCATGGTAATTAGTACACCTCTGAACACCCCCATTGTTCATGAACATTGGTACTAATATACCCCGCATACTTATTTCGGGCATCTTGTTTGACCAAAAAATGAGGTTGAAAAGCTTAGTTAGTCATACTATCACTATGTCTCCAAGGCCCCTCCACACCTCAATGGGGATATAATTAGACCCCTGACCTCAAACTCCTAGATTCATCACACAAAACGCCCGTTGGTCCTAACAAAGGAGTTATCCAGCTCAATGGTAGAGCTCTCATTCTCCCCATTGAACATCTTGTCGAAGTACTCTCGCCATCTATGCTTGATCTCCTCGTCCTGCACTAGAAGCCGATCTGCACCCATCTTGATGCATTTGACTTGGTTGACATTCCTCGTCTTCTTCTCCCGGATCTTCGCCAACTTATAGGTGTCCCTTTCGCCTTCCTTCGTGTTTAAACGGTAGTAGAGGTCCTCATACGTCCAACCCCCTACTTCACTCATAGCTTGCTTTGCAGACCTATTTGTTACCTTGTACTTCTATATATTGTCTACCTCCTATCCAGGTGTAGGTGTATGAAATAGTCTTTCTTCTCCTTAATAGCCTTTTGGACATCATCCTTCCACTACTAGGTATCTTTAGCTTCAGTTCTACTTCCGTTGGTAACCCAAACTGCTCGAAAGCCACCTCCCCAACACAAGTCGCCATCTTCATCCACATATTGTTTGCATCATCTCCTTCCTCCCAAGGGCCCTCCTTAGTAACCTCTTCTTGAAAGCCTGAGCTGCCTCCTCCTTGAGCTTCACCACTTCATTCTAGCGACTTTGGCACGCTTCTCGCTGGACATGAATACGAAAGTGGAAGTCAGCCACCACAAGCTTATGTTGAGAGACAACACTCTCCAGGCATCACTTTACAATCTGGGCAAGCACGACTGTCTTCTCTTCTTGAGAGGACGAAATCAATCTAGCTAACCACTACTAAAAAGCACTGGCTAGGATTCTCTCTTTCTAAAGAGGGTGTTAGCAACGATCATGTCATAGGCTAAAGCGAAGCTTAAGACATCCTCTCCTTCATTCCTGCTATCATAACCAAAGCCCTCATGCACCCCTTCAAAACCTGTGTTAGATGTACCGACATGGCCATTGAGGTCTCCTCCTATGAAGAGCTTCTCGCCAATAGGTACATTCCTAACCATGTTCTCCAGGCCTTCCCAGAGCTCCTTCTTGGTGTTCTATTGTGGCCTACTTGCGGGGCATACTCGCTGATAACATTGAGAACCAAGTCCATAATGACCAGCTTGACCAGGATACCTCGGCCAGTTGCCTCTTGACGTCTACCACTCCATACTTGAGGCTCTTGTTGATCAAGATGCCTAGTCCTTTCATTCATAGTTGTCCCCGTGTACAACAACTTGAAGTCGGTACCCTCCGCCTCCTTCGCCTTTTGTCCATTCCATTTAGTATCTTGGACGCATAGGATATCAACACCTCTCCTCACCGTTGTATCAACCAACTCCCGTAGCTTACCCATCGGCGACCCAACGTTCCAGCTACCTATGTGAATCCTACTAGGCTCGGCTAGCTTCCTTACCGTTCACACTCGTCGAGACAAATGCGAAGACCCTTGCTCATTTCTCAGTACATCCGGACGTTGATGTAGCGCGCCACTAAGGACGTGATGACCCGATCCTCACTCTCATCGTATCCACATCAAGATTCAGCGGGCGACCAAGGGGGTGACAACCTGATCCTTGTCCATTTAACACCACACCCGAGTTACAATACGTCATGTTGCTAAGAGGGTTACACCCCAACGGTGTTCTTCTGGGTTTCATCTCCATAAGAGTGGTTGAGTTTTGACGTTAGCTCACCAACTCTATTACAACCCTCCTCCTTTACCGGGCTTGGGACCAACTATGTTGAGACCAGATAAGCAGAGTTGGCCGGGTCCCAATCATTCATATATTCAAATTTGGCTTGGCTAGTTTTTTTGGCCTCGACCTCCAAACCTCGGCTTGAGCCGACACGATATGAGTCGAACCTGGTCTCCAACTCAAACAAAGCACATATTAGAGCTCCTTGATACCAACATTCTCCCCGACCTCCTAACCGGCCCAACCCTGATGTCTGTCCCCTCTCGATCCCTCCATCACTCAGGCATAGGCACGTTCCCGTGCACTAGAGACCGTAGGGGCTACCGCGCCGGCGTCAGAGAAGACGACATGTACCGACTACTGCCCCCACTTCTCTCCCCTGAGGAGCTTGTCCCGGATTATGCTGAACTATTGGGTGTATTTTGGCTACAAACTTGTCCTAGGTTATGTTGAATTATTTGGTGTATTCAACTAGAAAAACTTGTCCTAGGTTATGTTGACTATTTGTAATCTCGCTCTATGCATGTGTGTTCTACATGAATATAGTGCAACACTTGACCAAACTAGTTGATTAAGATGGACTTGCATATACACAATATTCAAACTTGGATTTTTATTCTGCCACAAATGGCTTTTGTAGATGTGCTGAAGATTTCCCAGAATGATGAGAGAAATAACTCCAACTGGTTGAATGTTTTCCAGATTTCTTTGCAAACTTGAATTTTTAAACAAACTTGGCCGGATCTTACAAAACCGCCTAAACTTTAAAACAGATGGGGAAAATGGGCTCTAAATTTCCCAAAATTATGAGAGAAAATAACTCCAACCACTGGAATTTTTCCGGACTTTTTAGGACTTCAAAATTTTGAACCAAATTGGGTGAATCTTACAAAAAATTGTCCAACAATTAGAACAGCTAGGAAACATGGGTGAAACTTACGGATTTTTTCCTGATTTATTTGAAAACTTTGACATTTTGAAACAAATTTGGCTGAATCTTGCAACTATTTTCCAAACTCTAAAACAGCTTGCCAAAGGGCTAAAATGTTTCCAGATTCATTATTGAATATGTATTGAATTAAATGAAATTTTCCAGACCATTTTGAATAATTATTTTTTGAATGAAATTTGGTTGAATCTCAAACTGTCCCAGCCTTTAAAACGGCTAAGCAAAACGGGCTGCAAATTTGCCACATTTATCATTGGAGATGCATAGAATTACTGGATTTTTTTAAGGATTTTGCATAACCAAAATTGGCCAATCTTATGAAAATTTTACAGATTTAAAAACGACTAGGCAAAATAGGCCGAAACATTCCCGAATTTATCACTAAAGATGTATTGGGTTACTGGAATTTTTTTCCGATTATTTTGAAAACTTTGAATGTTTGAAACAAGTTTGGCCGAGTCTTACCAAAAACTGTATAAACTTTAACCAGTTGGGCAAAATGGGCGAAAATTTTCCCAGGTTGATTATACAAGATGGACTGAATTACTGGCTTTTAAAGGTATTTTTTATTTTTTTAAAAAAAATCAGTCAAATTGGCTTAATCTTAGAAGTACTATACAGATTTTTTTATAAAATATTTCATTTTTTTGTGACCCCCGGGACCCACTCGTCATGTTTATCATTAAGTGGCCAATTAGAGCAGTTGTGTGCTTTTCTGTTACTATACTTAGTCGTAGACTGGTGGGTATTAGTTAAAATCCCCTATACTTGTAGTTTTGTATTACCTTAGCCCTAAATGTTGTGTATTTATTCAGTTTCTTTGAATATTTAATCGGGTTTGAATGTTATAACATTTTCTATAGGTTCGAGAGGTTCGTCCAGGGCCGAAATTCGACAAGGGAGACGCCGTCAAGTACCTCCTCCAGCAGCTCACCAACAAACATAGCTGGGGCAGCTCTCGGATCTTACCAATCTATATTGGTGATGATAAGACCGATGAAGACGCTTTTAAGGTAAAAAACTTCAGAACATCATCTGAACAGTGAAACCTAATGGATTTAAAGCTTCATTTAGATGGGAAAAAAAATCTACTTTGTTGCATTCAGGTGCTTTCTGAGGAAGGTGGATTTGGAATCCGCGTCTGCAAGTGGCGCAAGAGGACTGCAGCTGAGTACTCTCTAAAGAACCCCAGTGAGGTAATGAATCTAGGCTCACGAGTATGCATGTAGGAGTAATCTTTTTGGCTGTATCCAACAAATTGAATGCTAAATAATTTTAATTGTTCTCAGGTGAAAGAGTTCCTGGAGAAGCTGGTGCGCTGGAGGAGAGAACAGGACCAAGTTTGAATTCCTTGGAAGTTGCAACAGCCCATTTGGAGCGGTGAACGCCCAATTTTAGCGAAAGCGAACATAGGATGAAAGAAATAAAACCAAAACATTGCTGAAGCTGGTGATGGAGAAGTTGACTATATATTTTTTCTGTAGTAAGTACACATACCTGGTGATGGAGTGACTATTTTTTCAAATCCTGCAACCAAATTGGAATGGGGCGTTACAAAGCGCCGTGGCCAGCAGCACCGTTGGCAGGGGGGCATTCGGAGTACTGGATTGCTTCATGCGAAGAGAGCAGGGGCGCACCTGACCGCCTTTTTTTTGGAGTAGGATGTCGCACAAGGGTGGTCAGAGGAGACCCGATGTAGGAAAGCGGGAGAGGACTTCGCCGGAGGGATCGACGGAGTTTTTAGGGGAAGGTAGAGAAACGCCGGATGGGGAGGGGGCGCCGCCGCTGCTCTCTTTGTTCAGTGCTCGAGTACGAGTCAACGAGGCGAACCGGTGAAAAAAACGTAGGAATGGCCGAGAGCTAATGGGCCGTCCAGAGGAAACGATCAGCGTTGCGGGCCGATTTCCAACCTAGGGGCTGTTGGGTTCGATCCGTTTGGAAGTAATTTTCCTAGAGTATCTTCTATTATTTTCCTCTCCTCCCTCTCTCTCCGTGCCAAGCGGTCAGCGGCGTCCCTCTTCCTCCCGAGCGACACGGCGACACGCTCTGCCCGGTCCGCCGCAAGTTGGACTCCTCCGCCGCCGCAACGCCCACCTCTCTCCGACGCACCGCATCAGATTGAGGTAGGCCTCGCCTTCCTCGGTTTCTCCGTCGGCCGTCGCCCTCCCTTCGCGGGTGGATGCGCGCGCCTCCACTGCCCCTGCCCAACCTAGGGTTAAGACTTAAGAGTAGCCTGTTATTGCGTATTGACTCTGTTATTTCGTCCCCTCATTATCTCATGTATTATCTACCGACCCAGTTTGCCTGAGCAGCTAGGGTTGAGTATCCATTGGCTCCTCCAGCTCTCGCATTACAATTGGTTATTAAATTGGAGTGCCCTGCTTGGCATCATTGGGAGTTGGCAGGGTGGCACCCAGCAAGTAGAAGCAAGTTATTTGAAACAAAAAAGGTCTGAAGAAAATGATTGTGCTACATTGGTGGCAGTAGTATCACATGCTTAGTTAACAGATTGACGACCTAGAGCTAGGGAAGAGCAAGCCTCAGATCTGATTGAGCTGCTAGTTATTTCTCCTTTTTTGTCTCTGATTGATGGCCGAGAGGGCAGAGCATCGTATTTCTTTAGGATAGGGGACTACTCAAATTGTTGGCCCATTTACTTATCGGATGAATTTTGACTTCGGCGTAGCCCCCAAACCCCAAGCCTCACATCAAGTCTGCCTCTGGGTGACTGCTTCAAATTTGGGGATTCCTTCACCAACCTTGATGCTGATTTTGCTGCATCACTAATTATGTCCTGTTTGCACCTTGCATTGCATCTGTCTTATCAGCCACACCTGAAACTGCATCTTGATCACATGCCCCAGGCTCGCCCACAGCTGCAACAAACATCCTCAAACACTTGCATACATCATCTCCTGCCAAATTATTCTGCTTTTTATGAGCTAAAATCACTGTACCAGGAGTGTATTGGATCCATCTCCTATGCTCATTTGAATGTCCTTTACTGTAAGAGCTCAGAGAATGAGCATAGGAGATGGATCCAATACTGGATACTGGGTCCATCATAAATAGTTGTTAAAATTATCTGTCACATGTCCAGATTGCAAATGTTGTACAGTATAGCACATTCAGTTGCCATGTATTGAGATGTCAAGTTGTCTTATAGAAAAAGTACTTTCTGACAACAAAGTCACAGGATTGCTAAAGTTAGAAACTGCCAGCCATGACAAGTTAACACCATTTGTGTTTGGACGGTAGTTTGAGACAGTAAGAGCTCAACTACCAATTCATTGCTTGAGTGAAATTGCCAATTGGTTGACTCAGTTGAGTCATACCATTTCTCTTTGAAAGGTTCTTTATTGTTTTTCCTATACCAATTATTGTTTTTTCAAAAAACTCTGTTCAAACTTTTACCCTTCTCGGTTCGAAAAATTGTACCTAATGTTGGATCTGAATATAAATAGGGCTACCTGAGCTCTCAGACATGTCTGGACGTGAGGTTCGTGAGTACACTAACCTCAGCGACCCTAAAGGTTAGTGATTTCATCATTCTCCAGTCCCAGTGTGGACAAGTGGTTCTTCTCCTTTTTGGTTTATTGGACATTTTCCTAAATCAAATCATCACCTTTGTGCTTATGCATATGCAGATAGAAAGTATGGGAAGGGAAAGGACAAGATCGACGATGAGGATGTCACCTTCCAGCGCATGGTAGCAAAGGTTAACCGGAATGCTCTTGCAAAAATAATTCTGATTAAATTGTGAATAAATTGAGTTATAATTACTTAGTAGCACTGTCCTGGTAGGTATCTTATTTTTTAGGAAATTAGTTTAGCTGCCAAAATCTAAGTTACATTATCGATTCTCACATCGAATATTGGATAGTTTTGATATTTGAAATGAGGGTCATGGAAAGAAAGTGGTCTGTTTTTGAGTTTTGACACGGTATTGTGCTGGGTACAGATATAGATAAGTGCAGAAGGCCTTTGATATGTTTGTACCAATGAGCTTAAATTCAGGGAGTTTACTTTAGATTGTGAGAAATCATTCGATGTGATCAGGAAAAAGATCAAGGCTGTGTTAGGTTTAGGTAGCATACATTATCTGCTCTGATCAGTGTTGTGTTCGGAACAGTATCTAACTTGCTGTCAGTTGTGGGCTTGTGGCCATGAGATTACTCGCTCTTCTTGAAAAATTGATCCCATTACTCAGTGTGTCTGCAATAGGCATTGATTTACGATGTTCTGATAACATGCCCTGACAGGGATTTTGGCTTTCTACTGGGCGGTTGATGCCAACAGATGCAGGATGTTGCTGGTGAGCGGGGAGGCTACCTTCATGGGCGAGGAGGTATTTCATGCGTCTTTAATGAAGAATTCGTGCTGGCTCCTTGTTAACCTTGTTTACTTTGATGTTGTTCAGCATTGGACAGTGATGATTTGCTTTACCTTAAAGAGCAAATGGAGGCTGAGGAAGATGCAGAGCGTCTCCTCCGTCGTACAGAGAAGCGGGCATTTGCTGCCTTTAAGATATCCTCTCTTGCATGATAGTACATTATAGCATCTCCCACACGTTTTACAAGACAATCTTTAGTATAATCCAAGCGTTCTCGCTATGCATGCATGCTATTTTCCACATCTATTATTTGATTTCTTGTCATTGGCCATGCAGTTGCAGCACAATATTCACATGCCTAGGGGTAGTTTTGCATCTTATCGCAGCTTGCAGCATTCCACATTTCGATAACTCTGTCAGTTTGTTTGTTTGATTTCTTTAACTCTGGCATTACCAAGCAGCAGTTCTAGCTGATTCTGCACCTCCTATTCCTGCGGCTCTTCGCGTCGAGCCTAGACCCAAAAGTGATATAAGGTAAGCCGTGTGCGAGAAAAGACTCTGTTTCCATCAATGATACTTTTGCCTTCTGATTTGGCACATACCTTGTTATGGGCAGGCAACGTGATCTCTTGAAGAAGATTGTTGAGATCAAACCAAAGCGAGCAAAAGTCAGCAGCCCTCGACAAACAGCAGAGGGCGATAGACCTAAGCAGGAACAAGAAGATTCTGTGAGGAAAATGTCTACGCCTGAAGGTGAAAATGAACCGTCTCAAGGGCCAGTCAGCTTTGTGCAACCTCTGTCAAAACCAGGTGATCCAGCGGAGGCCAAGTCGCAGCATGCAGCTGTAAGCTTACTTGGTTTAGCGTATGAGAGTTCGGACGAGGAATAGTCGGTGGCGTGGAGAAATTGTTGTAGACTCCGTGTTGAAGTTTTTTAAGTTCTCTTGCTAGACTCTGTTGTATCATCAGAAGGATAAAGAACTTATGCCGGCATTGATTAGGTGTCGCTGCTGGAAATCAAGCCTGAGTTACTGATTGGGTAGACTATAATCTTGCAGAACTATATATGTGATTGCTAATGGTATACAAGTAAATGAAATTGAAAATAATAGAAAAACTAAATTTACTAGCTCCTTTATTTAAGAAAAATATATTCACCATAGCAAATGTATCAGGTTGAAGAGGCTTTATAAATTCGTTATCTACTTGAATGGTCAGCAACATTTGGATTCACTAAACTCACTGCTTTTATCTCGAAAATGGCCTTTGGTGGCCGGGCTAGCTGGAGGCCGTAATCAGCTCCGTCAGTACCCGTCGCGATCGGTGCCAAGGGGTATGACGCTACTGTATTCTGCATGTATTTGTAGAAGAGGGCGATGCACAACGCTCGTATTGGCACATAAATATGAGACAACATTTTGAGCTATCACAAACAGTTTCAATTTATCTTGAAATGTTTAACTATTTGTTTAAATCAAAAAAGCTCAATTTAACGGTGTTGGTTCTGTTTTAAATGAAGATAAGGGAGTTTTAATAATAAGAAGAAATATTGGTTTCTTCATGAAAATTAGTTAGTGAATATTTACAACCCAACGAACATTTTAAATTTACCTTTTGAAGAATTACAAATTTGACTTGTATTTAAGTTTAAATTTGACTTAGGTTTTAACCAGGAGAGATTAAGCTTAGCAAAATGGGATGGCGTGGCATTAGTAAGGGATTCATTGTAGCATAATTATCGGGGTGTTACACCTGCATTCAGCGGGCCATAATTGGGTCGGCTCGCAACAAGTTGTATTGGGGCCTGCGGCAGACCTGCCGTATGGGCCCTTCATGGACACTGTATGCCGCCCATAACTCCAATGGGCCTTTAGCGTGCCCAACTTTAGTTCGGCCCATGTAGCTTCGGGCTATTAACATGCTGAATATTCTGCTGGCATGTGTTGGCCCAGAAGACACCATGGGCCTTTAGCAGGCCGAGAAGCATGTTGGGCCTCAATTTTTAAGAGTAGTCCATGGGCCTTTAGTAGATTGAAATAAACGTCGAGCTATTCTAGGCCTAGTTACATTATGGGTCATTATCAGGCCGAAACATACCTCGGGCCTTGGTTTGCCCAATCATATAACAGGCCTTTAATAGGCTGAAAGCTCTGTAGAGGCACCAACGGGCCGGAATGTACGCCATGCCTTTAATAGTCCCAAAGTCAGGTTGGGTTGAAATGTTGCCACCAAGATCACGGGTCATTAATGGGCCAAATGTCACGTCGGGCCATAAATGGCCCATGTGCAACACGGGCCATTACCAGGCCAAAAGACACACCAGGCTGAAATGGGCCCATTTCTACATCGGGACTCTAACAGGCTGAAAACACATTGGGCCGTAAATGGGGCCCAAAGACTGAGAGAATAATTAACGGGCTTGATCTGGCGGTGGACCTGAGCAAAGCTTATGGGCCTTTGACTGGGCCAGCCTTTTTAACCTAAATGGGCCACTGTTGGGTCGTGCCACATGTCATTTTTTCATAGGCCCATCTCGTCTAATGGATGAATGACATCCGTCGCGACGTCGAGTTGACACATGGTTCCTTTGGCAAATGAGAATTTTACACATGAAAAATCGCCCTTGGCTTGGACTGTTAGCGGGTTATCGGATCCAAAACCGGGCCCGATAGCTTAACAGTGACCCATTACAGTGGATGTCACGTGTCGGTTACCCTTTATGAAAACACTTTGATGACGCACCATTTATCGTCATGGAAATGGACACTTCCGTGATGATAATTTAAATATTGTCATGGAACACTACTACAACAACACATGTATGACTATCTTGATTCTGTCATAAAATCATCACAGATGTACATGCATGACAGAAAACATGACTGTGACAAACACATATCATCACAGAAGTATTTTTTTGTAGTGGTGTGTGTTGGCACTGCTCCTCAATGGAAAGCAAGAGAAGGTATTGTTTTTAAGATGGCCTAAGGTATGAGCGCAGTCGGTCGTACCAACCTTGACTTCAATGATAGGTTTGAAAAATAAGAGCTTGTGGCGACCAGTGGCACAAGCAGTGGTACGACTGCACGCGCCCGTACCAAAGGTCATCGATCGATATTTTTTCTTGATTCTTTTCAGATTTTGTTTTAATTTTCGTCTAACTTCATCACTAAGATTGATCCTCTAACCATTATTTAAGGCCAAGGGTTACGTCCCTTTGCTCAATATCAATCTAATCTTGAGTCCTTGCATGACACCTCTTCACCAAACCTTGTTCTACAAGATAAAGAAACCGGTCACCGCCATAAGCAATGGATCTTCCCCAACTTCCATCAAGATCATCTCCTTCCCAAGCTTGGAGGAGGTCGTCCTGACGGGATGGGAGGATCCCAGAAAAATGAGCCTAAAGGAGGAGACGCCAGAGGAGGTGGAGACTAGCAAGGAGAAGATCATCGAGGAAGAGAAGGAAAAAAAAGAAGAAGAACAAGTTTAACATCGGAGGATCTATTCCTCTATCTCCTCTTGGGCCGGAACCACGTGAGTGGGGAAAGGAACAGCCGTCCCCCGATGCGATAAGGGGAAAGATCAAGGAGCTCGAGAAAGTCTCTAAGGCATGACTTGACACTATTGGTGAGGGGATCAATTCTTATTGGATGATTAGCAAAGACATGAAAGGTAGGGTCGACGGTCTCTTCCATAAGATAGAGGGTTGGGCGGTGGAGATATTTGGGATCAACCAAACTCGTCATTTCATAACACTCTAAATGTGGTTGTGCTCAACTTTCAAGCGATGTAGACTGTTAGATCCACATAGTTTGACAACTAAGATAGCTTGGAATTGACCAATTTTTTGCTTTTGTGTAATTTATATAAAAATAGTATTTGTATCATCAAGCTTGCAAGTTTAATCATCAGTGGAACTTAACGTAACAAGATAAGGGCATCTACTTCTTTTAGTCATCCTTGAAACTCCACTAAAACACATTTGTATCACAAACTTCCATGCTTTATTCCCATTTATTTTCATAAGCAAAAAAATAAAAAATTACTATTACAAGTTTCAATACTACAGCCACAATAGAGCATAGTACCAACGCAAGTGAGACCTGGATTTGTAGGATCATTGCAAATGAACTCGTAGCAACAAGTATTTTGTGCACAACCTTTGCATGGTGTGCACCGTCTTGAAACGGTTCTTTGAGGCAAATAGGCCCCTTGGACAATTGTCTTCCTGTCACGTACTGAGTTGTGAGTTGAGACACTTTCTGTTGCTCCTGTTCATCATGCACATCATATATTTATGTTAATTTAAAATATAATGATAAAGGGCAGTGGCATCTCTTTTTATAGCATGAGAATCTAAATAAGAACTCATAAGTCCAACCAACAGAACCCCATTTCTTTTACTCATTTTTGTGTGCAAGTATATATACCATTTTAGCGGACACACGACCGTGGGGCCCGCACAACAGCAACACTTTCAACCTAGGTAGTAAGTTATCATCGATAGGGTGGCTCAACAAGGCGGTAATCAACCCTATAAATATTTTATCTGAATGGATATTCAATTATGCATAAATAAATAGCATTGTTTGTACATAGTGTAGAATAAAAAGTAGTGAGTGGTTTTGGTATATATAAGTACACAGCGACTTTGTTTAGATATATTCATGCTTAATAAATAGAAAGTTAAGATTTCTTAAGCAATAAATGGTAAGTGATTACCAAACTTTATGAACATTGAGCAACATGTGAATAACTATGGGTGTACAATGTTCGAACTTTGTCAGGGTGTATACTAATCTACCATAAAAGATGTTAAAACTCGAGATTTTTGTACCAGTAGCGGATATGTAGATGAGGGTACCTAGTACTTGCATAAGGCATATTTTAACCAAATATTCCACGCCTTGTGTCTGTATTGGCGTAGGATTGATATACGAATCTGGTAAAAGTCCACTTCTTTTTGTAGATCTGTCACTCCAACAAATACGATGTCTATACATACCTTGGGCTTGAAAGTGGGCACTGAGAATAGAAAGGATGACAAGGGTGATAAACATATGTGAGTGAACGATACAGAAAAGGAAAAGTATCGCCACCTCGAGGCTGTTTTCCTCTCATACCTGGCGGCTGCAACCCTAGCCGCCGCCAGGGGCCGATCTTCCAATGCCGTTCTCCGGCGGCTCCCCTCCGCCGGCGACTTCGGTCGTCGGTGGTGAGGGGGGTCGCCGGATCCACGCGTGCGGATCGTTTTTACTTATCTGTAGTCTAGGTTTTTAGGTTGTTCATCGTCTTTGCTTCGGCGACGACAATGACGACGCTGAATAAATATTCTTCGGATCCTTTCCTGACAAGGCCATCGGTCCTATGGTTGGGGATGGATCTGAAAATCAGTCTGTTCAAGCAAGGATGGCGTGGCGGCGGCGGCATCCTTGTGGTGGACCTGTGTCCTCGGGCTCCGTCGTTGCGATGATGTTTGCTCCAGCGTCGGCGTGGAGCTTGGGAGGTAGTCCAGAAGCGGATGCAGATTGTGGTCTGCATCGACGACATCTGGAAGACGGAACATGTGTTGTGTTCGTGGTTCGCAGATGGCAGGTATGGTTTCCTCCTTCGGCGTCTTAGTCGTGGTGGAGTGCCAGATCTGGAGTTCGATGGCGTGTCTGGGGTGTTGCCCGGTCTGATTCGTTCAACGGCAATGGCTTCACTTTTGGTGAGCCACCTTGGAGGTCCGCAAAGCCGAATATCAACGATGGAGCCGCGTCGAGCTCGGGTGAGGAGATGATTCGTCATTCTTTTTTTCGGTGGCTGCTGTGGTGGTGCCGGAGGCAGGTGACGGGCGTTAGTGTCAAGCTCAGAGATGTTCTGCTATCTTTTCAGTTTTGTCATGTCGGTTCTTTCGTGACTTGTATTTTGTTCTTTATGATATGAATGAGACACGTATTACCATGCAAAAAAAACATATGTGAGTATGTCGCCATGGGTATCTAATAAGAGAGATCACTTCGGGGTTTGTTTTGTGCTCTGGATGGGTAGAAACATTGGAAAGGTGAGGGAAATATATAGGCGGGTGTACATGCATATCAAGGCATGCATTTATGATATTATTTAATTTAATTAATTCGTTGGCATTAAATCACTTCTTGAGATATTGCGTTCCTTCCTACTCGGTGCAAGATATTGCATTTTGGAGCAAGTATTCATTGCCCACATTTATATTGTCTGATCTCTTAGGAATAATATTTTTCGCTATCTTCTTCCGAGAACCACCTAAGGTTCCACCAACTCCAACTAAAAGAATAAAATAATTTCATTTAAGTAAGAAGTGAAAAAAAATCACTTTTACTAAAATTCAGACGTCTGTTTTTTATTTGGCTTTAGGTCTTTTTCTGCGCCGTCCGATCCTGTGCGAATCACAGCGCCGCACGTCCTCATTCCACTGTTTTTGCCTCCACACGCGTATATATCAATCCTACGCCAATATAGACATAAGGCGCAAAAATGCTACACACACGGATCTTTACAGGGGGTTGCGGGCAATACACGTACAATTTAATATTTTTTTCAGAAACCCTTAGGCGCTCAGGGCGACTAGGGTTTGGCGGAACTTGGTGGCGCCCGTGGACTAGATCGACGGGGCGCACTTGAGATCGCCGGGCCGGGATGGATGCACCGTCAGGCAGCGGCTGCGGGGGAGGCGGGGGCACGATCTCGCCCAAGTCCGCCAGGGCTCGTCTCGAGGAACAATTGGGGAAACTGGACATCACGGAGGAGGAGGCAACACCGCTAGTTCTTGATGATCGAGTTGAGGGCGCTGTGGAGAAGTGGATGATAGCGGGGAAGGTACTGCATCGCAACATACTGCACATCCAGACAATCTCCAACGCTCTACGTCCTGCATGGGGAAACCCTAAGGGATTGGCTTTCCGCATCGGAGGGGAAAATATGTTTGTAGTGGTGTTTGCTACAAAGCGAGATCGGGGTCGCGTGTGGGAAGGAAGTCCATGGCACATCAGCAAGCACGCTGTCATCTTGTCTGAGTTCGACGATTGCATGAGGCCGTCGGAGCTTAGGTTTGATAAACTTCAGGTTTGGGCTAGGGTCGTGAACCTCCCGTTTAATCTTTGAGATGAGGCATGGAGCAAAGCGATCGCCAGGCAACTGGACAAGAACGCAATAGATATTCACTTCAATCATGGTGGAGGCTACCTATGCGCTCGCATTACTCTGGATGTAGCGAAACCATTGAGACGGTTGATCTTGATTGAATCTGCAAGGAGGGGACAAACTGATCCTTATGACATACAATATGAAAACATCCCCCACTTCTGCTTCTCATGTGGACGATTGGGACACTCTGACTTGCTCTGCCCAACACCTGGCACTAGAGATGAACATGGTGATCTACCTTTTGGCAAGGGACTTAGACCGGGGGAAGAGAAGAGGAGAGATACGTCGTTTGATAGTTCGTCATCAACCAGTCAGCAAACACGCAATAGTAAGCAGGACACAAAGAAATCTAGTACGGCTGCTGATGGAGGAAACGAGGTGAATTCACCAAAAAAGAGCGGCGCCCAAGCGCAAGGGGGGGGGGCGACACAAGTTTACCGGAGGGTGGAGATGCTCCTGTTGACGAACTTTGCAGCAAATGATGGACAGGGGACTGACCCTACTAGTACTGGTGCATCTGTTGAGGGGGATCGTGCAGAGGAGGAAGGCACCGAAAGGGAACCAAAAAAGAAGAAGCCAACCCCAACAAACTCCAAAAATTCAGCAGTGGCTGCAGGACAACCCTGCCCGACTCAATGATCTGTTTAAGTTGGAACTGCCGGGGGCTTGGGAACCCCGAGGCATTTCGTGAGCTTCACAATGTGGTGAAGCAAAAAGGTCCCACCCTTCTCTTTGTGATGGAAATGAAGATTAGGGCTGAAAGGGTAGAGAGTCTGAAACTTTCTTTGGGTTTCTCTGGTTGTTTTGTAGTGAACAATGTAGGTCTCAGTGGAGGCCTAGGTGTATTTTGGCCAAATGACATGTTCGTTGAGCTAAAGAACTTCAGTACCGGCCACATAGATTGTGTGGTGCGGAGAGTTGATCATCCATCAGATATGTGGCGCTTCACAGGTTTCTATGGCGCGCCAAGAGTGGAGGACCGTCACCATAGTTGGTGTTTCCTTCGCACCCTATATTCACTTGAACATGATGCATGGATTTGCATGGGTAACTTCAATGAGACCTTGTACGCAGATGAACATTTCAGTCGTTTGGCTCACCCTGAATGGCAGATGAGAGCGTTTCAGGAAGTTACACATGAGTGTGAACTACAAGATCTGGGTTGAACGAGTGTACCATTCACGTGGGACAACCGACAGCAAGGGGAGGTGTAAGGGCATATTTATCCCTAAGTGTTTTGGTGATTGATGACAATGCTTTTGCGGACTAATCATGTGCCTTGAGTTTCTCAGATGCTTCATCGCTAGGCACAAGACGGTTTGGTGCCCCTCGAAGACTATTGAAGACAGCGTTTTCCTACGTTTCTTTTTGATGGATTTGAGTCGTAGGAGAGCCGTACTATTAAGAGGGGGTCCACGTCGGAAAGGTTCGGGTGGAATCATCACGTACACGTTTCCTTCCTTGTCTCCACCTTTCCCTTGCACTTTGGAGCATCCCTTGTTTATCCTCTATGCGATTGTCCTGGCTGTTGTTGCTGAGCTTGCGGTAGTACTGCTCCCTAGAGCGGTAGTACCGCAGGCACTTGCGGTAGTACCGTGCCACTGCGCGGTAGTACCGCGGGAGCCCACGGTAGTACCGCTCCTCTGGAGTCGTAGTACCGTGGCTCCCAGGCCAAGTGCCGCTGCTTCGCGGTAGTAGGGGCGGATGTAATTTTTTACATCCACGCCTCCACGGTAGTACCGCGCATCGAGCACGATAGTACCGCGCGCGGCCTGGTTCAGCTGCCATGCGGTAGTACCGCTCCCCAGCGGTAGTACCATGTCGGATGTTTGCATTGTTTGTTTTCCAGTGGAAGTAGGCATAAATGTATTTTTATTCATCCGCGCCTTTCCCAGTCTAGGACTTTCCTGTCTTGCGGTAGTACCGCAAGAGGGAGCGGTAGTACCGCGCTCGCGGTAGTACTGCTCACAGTCAGGCATGTTCTAGTCTCTGCAGCTGCCGCGGTAGTACCGCGTTTCTGGAGCGGTAGTACCGCATGTCGCGGGCTGGATTAGTGGATAACGGTTGGATTTTGTCCTCAGCTATAAAAGGGGTGTCTCCTACCTCTAGTTGACCACCTCTTCCATCCCTAAGCTCCATTATTGCTCCAAGCTCCATTTTCGCCCGATCTCTCTCCCTAGCCAATCAAACTTGTTGATTTGCTCGGGATTGGTTGAGAAGGCCCCGATCTACACTTCCACCAAGAGAAATTTGATTCCCCCACTAATCCCTAGCGGATCTTGTTACTCTTGGGTGTTTGAGCACCCTAGACGGTTGAGGTCACCTCGGAGCCATAGTCCATTGTGGTGAAGCTTCGTGGTGTCGTTGGGAGCCTCCAATTAAGTTGTGAAGATTGCCCCAACCTTGTTTGTACAGGTTCATTCGCCGCCTTCAAGGACACCAATAGTGGAATCACGACATCTTGCATTGTGTGAGGGCGTGAGGAGAATACGGTGGCCCTAGTGGCTTCTTGGGGAGCATTGTGCCTCCTGATACGTCTCCAACGTATCTATAATTTTTGGTTGCTCCATGCTACTTTATCTACTGTTTTGGACTATATTGGGCTTTATTTTCCACTTTTATATTATTTTTGGGACTAACCTATTAACCGGAGGCCCAACCCAGAATTGTTGTTTTTTGCCTATTTCAGTGTTTCGAAGAAACGGAATATCAAACAGAGTCCAAACGGAATAAAACCTTCGGGAACGTGATTTTCTCATCGAACGTGATCCAGGGGACTTGGACCCTACTCCAAGAAGTAACCGAGGAGGTCAATTGGGTGGGGGGCGCCCCCCTGGGCGCGCCCCCTACCTCGTGGGCCCCCTGTTGCTCCACCGACGTACTCCTTCCTCCTATATATACCTACATACCCCCGATAGATCAGAACAGGAGCCAAAAACCTAATTCCACCGCCACAACTTTCTGTATCCACGAGATCCCATCTTGGGGCCTGTTCCGGAGCTCTGCCGGAGGGGGCATCTGACACAGAGGGCTTCTACATCAACACCATAGCCTTTCCGATGAAGTGTGAGTAGTTTACTTCAGACCTTCGGGTCCATAGCTAGTAGCTAGATGGCTTCTTCTCTCTTTTTGGATCTCAATACAATGTTCTCCCCCTCTCTTGTGGAGAACTACTCGATGTAATCTTCTTTTTGTGGTGTGTTTGTTGAGACCGATGAATTGTGGGTTTATGATCCAGATTATCTATGGAAAATATTTGAATCTTCTCTGAATTATTTTATGTATGATTGAGTTATCTTTACAAGTCTCTTCGAATTATCCGTTTGGTTTGGCCAACTAGATTGGTAGTTCTTGCAATGGGAGAAGTGTTTAGCTTTGGGTTCGATCTTGCGGTGTCCTTACCCAGTGACAGAAAGGGTTGCAAGGCACGTATTGTATTGTTGCCATCGAGGATAACAAGATGGGTTTTTTTTATCATATTGCATGAATTTACCCCCCTACATCATGTCATCTTGCTTAAGGCGTTACTCTGTTTTTAACTTAATACTCTAGATGCATGCTGGATAGCGGTCGATGAGTGGAGTAATAGTAGTAGATGTAGAATCGTTTCGATCTACTTGTCTCAGACGTGATGCCTATATACATGATCATTGCCTAGATATGTTCATAACTATGCTCAATTCTGTCAATTGCTCAACAGTAATTTGTTCACCCACCGTAGAATACTTATGCTCTTGAGAGAAGCCACTAGTGAAACCTATGGCCCCGGGTCTATTCTCATCATATCAATCTCTATCACTTTATTTACTCGCTTTGTTTTTACTTTGCCTTTTACTTTTCACTTTGCATCTATCTATAAAAAATACCAAAAATATTATTTATCATCTCTATCAGATCTCACCCTCGTAAGTGACCGTGAAGGGATTGACAACCCCTAATCGCGTTGGTTGCGAGTAGCTATCGTTTTGTGTAGGTATGAGGGACTTGTGCGTGGTCTCCTACTGGATTGATACCTTGGTTCTCAAAAACTGAGGGAAATACTTATGCTACTTTATTGCATCATCCTCTCCTCTTCGGGGAAAACCAACGCAGTGCTCAAGAGGAAGCAAGAAGAATTTCTGGCGCCGTTGCCGGGGAGGCTCACGCAAGCAAGTCAACAATACCAAGTTCCCATCACAATCCCTATCTCTCGCATTACATTATTTGCCTCTCGTTTTCCTCTCCCCCACTTCACCCTTGCCGTTTTATTCGCCCTCTCTTTCCCAATCTCCTCCTCTCTTTCCCGTTTGCCTTTTTTCTGTTGTCTTTCTGTTTGCTTGTGTGTTGGATTACTTGTTGCCATGGCGCAAGATAATACCAAATTGTGTGACTTCTCGAATACCAATAATAATGATTTCCTTAGTACTCCGATTGCTCCTCTTAATAATGACGAGTCTTGTGAAATCAATACCGCTTTGTTGAATCTTGTTATGAAAGATCAATTCGCCGGCCTTCCTAGTGAAGATGCCGCTACTCATCTAAACAATTTTGTTGATTTGTGTGATATGCAAAAGAAGAAAGATGCGGGTAACAATATTGTCAAATTGAAGTTATTTCTATTTTCGCTTAGAGATCGTGCTAAAATATGGTTTTCGTCTTTGCCTAAGATGCTTTTATCTCTAAGTATTTTCCTCCCACTAAGATTATCACTCTTAGGAACGATATCATGAATTTTAAACAACTTGATCATGAGCATGTTGCCCAATCTTGGGAAAGAATGAAATTAATGCTTCGCAATTGCCCTACTCATGGTTTGAATTTATGGATGATCATACAAAATTTTTATGCCAAATTAAATTTTGCTTCTAGAAATCTTTTAGATTCGGCCGCGGGAGGCACATTTATGGAAATTACGTTAGGAGATGCTACAAAATTGCTTGACAACATTATGGCTAATTATTCTCAATGGCACACCGAAAGATCTTCTAGTAAAAAAGTGCATGCTATAGAAGAAATCAATGTTTTGAGTGAAAAGATGGATGAACTTATGAAGATGTTTGCTCCTAAAAATACTCCTCTTAATCTCAATGATATGCCTTTGTCTACCTTTCTTGAGAATAATAATGAATCTATGGATGTGAATTTTGTTGGTAGGAATAGTTTTGGAAACAACGCGTATAGAGGGAATTTTAATCCTAGGCCTTATCCTAGTAATCCTTCTAATAATTATGGAAATTCCTACAACAACTCTTATGGAAATTTTAATAAGATGCCCTCTGAATTTGGGAGTAATGTTAAAGAGTTTATGAATTCACAAAAGAATTTTAATGCTTTGCTTGAAGAGAAATTGCTTAAAGTTGATGATTTGGCTAGGAACGTTGATACAATTTCTCTTGAAATTGATTCTTTAAAGCTTAGATCTATTCCTCCTAAGCATGATATCAATGAGTCTCTCAAAGCCATGAGAATTTCATTGATGAGTGCAAAGAAAGAACCGCTAGGATGCGTGCTTCCAAAGATGCCTTTATTAAAGCGTGTTCTTCAATATCCTATGAAAATCAAGATGACGATCTAAAAGTTATTGATGTGTCCCCCATTAAATCTTTGTTGTGCAATATGAATCTTGATGAAACTGAATATGATCTTCCTTTACCTAGAAGGCGTTCTAAGAATTCGGAGTTTCTAGATCTTGATGAATTGATGAAAGTGGGATTGAAATAAATAGGAACCGAGATGTTGCTAAACCCACTATTTTGGATCTCAAGGAATTTAATTATGAAAATTGCTCTTTGATTGGTTGTATTTCCTTGTTGCAATCCGTGCTAGATTCTCCTCATGCTTATACTCAAAATAAAGCCTTTACTGAACACATTGTTGATGCCTTGATGCAATCTTATGAAGAAAAACTTGAGTTGAAAGTTTCTATCCCTAGAAAACTCTATGATGAGTGGGAACCTACTATTAAAATTAAAATCAAAGATTATGAGTTTCATGCTTTGTGTGATTTGGGTGCTAGTGTCTCTACTATTCCCAAAGCTTTGTGTGATTTGCTAGATTTCCGTGACTTTGATGATTGCTCTCTAAACTTGCACCTTGCGGATTCAACTATTAAAAAGCCTATGGGAAGAATTAATGATGTTCTTATTGTTGCAAATAGGAATTATGTTCCCGTAGATTTTATCGTTCTTGATATAGATTGCAATCCTTCATGTCCTATTATTCTTGGTAGACCTTTCCTTAGAACGATTGGTGCAATTATTGATATGAAAGAAGGGAATATTAGATTCCAATTTCCCTTAAAGAAGGGCACGGAACACTTCCCTAGAAAGAAAATAAAATTACCATATGAATCTATCATGAGAGCCACTTATGGATTGCCTACCAAAGATGGCAATACTTAGATCTATCCTTACTTTTATGCCTAGCTAGGGGCGTTAAACGATAGCGCTTGTTGGGAGGCAACCCAATTTTATTTTGTGTTTTTTGTTTTTGTTTCTGTTTAGGAATAAATAATCCATCTAGCCTCTGTTTAGATGTGGTTTTGTATTTTAATTAGTGTTTGTGCCAAGTAGAACCTATAGGATAACCTACGATGATAGTTGATTTGATTCTGCTGAAAAACAGAAACTTTGCGTGCACGAATATAATTTTGTTAAATCACAGGAACATGCTTTTGCGTTGATTCTTTTTGATGCTGTTCAATAGACAAATTTTCCAGGACTTCCTATTTTAGTAGAACTTTTAGAGTTCCAGAAGTTTGCGTTAGTTACAGATTGCTACAGACTGTTCTGTTTTTGACGGATTCTGTTTTGCGTGTGTTGTTTGCTTATTTTGATGAATCTATGGCTAGTAAAATAGTTTATAATCCATAGAGAAGTTGGAATACAGTAGGTTTAACACCAATATAAATAAAGAATGAGTTCATTACAGTATCTTGAAGTAGTCTTTTGTTTTCTTTCATTAACGGAGCTCACGAGATTTCTGTTGAGTTTTGTGTTGTGAAGTTTTCAAGTTTTGGGTGAATTCTTTTGATGGATTATGGAACAAGGAGTGGCAAGAGCCTAAGCTTGGGGATGCCCATGGAACCCCCAAGATAATCCAAGGACACCAAAAAGTTAAAGCTTGGGGATGCCTCGGAAGGCATCCCCTCTTTCGTCCACTTCCATCGGTAATGTACTTGGAGCTATATTTTTATTCACCACATGTCATGTGTTTTGCTTGGAGCGTCTCGTATTATTTGCGTCTTTGCTTGTTAGTTTACCACAATCATCCTTGCTGTACACACCTTTTGAGAGAGCCATACATGATTTGGAATTTGCTAGAATACTCTATGTGCTTCACTTATATCTTTTGAGCTTGATAGTTTTGCTCTAGTGCTTCACTTATATCTTTTGAGCATGATAATTTTTGCTCTAGTGCTTCACTTAGATCTTTTAGAGCACGGTGTTGGATTTCTTTTAAAGAAACTATTGATCTCTCATGATTCACTTAGATTATTTTGAGAGTCGTTATTAGCATGGTAATTTGCTTAATGATAATATACTTGGTATTCAAGATATGTGAAAACTTTCTTTTGAGTGCGTTGAATACTAAGATAAGTTTGATGCTTGATAATTGTTTTGAGATATGGAGGTGATAATATCAAAGTAATGCTAGTTGGGTGATTATGAATTTAAAGAATGCTTGTGTTGAAGTTTGTGATTCCCGTAGCATGCACGTATGGTGAACCGCTTTGTGATGAAGTTGGAGCACAATTTTATTTATTGATTGTCTTCCTTATGAGTGGTGGTCGGGGACGAGCGATGGTCTTTTCCTACCAATCTATCCCCCTAGGAGTATGCGCGTAGTGCTTTTGTTTTTGATGACTTCTAAATTTTTGCAATAAGTATATGAGTTCTTTATGACTAATGTTGAGTCCATGGATTATACACACTCTCACCTTTCCGCCTTTGCTAGCCTCTCTAATACCGCGCACTTTTCGCCGGTATCATACACCTACCATATACCTTCCTCAAAACAGCCACCATACCTACCTATTATGGCATTTCCATAGCCATTCCGAGATATATTGCCATGCAACTTTCCACCGTTCCGTTTATTATGACACGCTCCATCATTGTCATATTGCTTTTTGCATGAACATGTAGTTGACATTGTATTTGTGGCAAGGCCACCTTCATAATTTTCATACATGTCGCTCTTGATTCATTGCATATCCCGGTACACCGCCGGAGGCATTCATATAGAGTCATAATTTGTTCTAAGTATCGAGTTGTAATTGTTGAGTTGTAAGAAAAATAAAAGTGTGATGATCATCATTATTAGAGCATTGTTCCAGTGAGGAAAGGATGGTGGAGACTATGATTCCCCCATAAGTCGGGATGAGACTCCGACGAAAAAAAGAGGCCATAAAAAAAGAGAAAAGGCCCAAACAAAAAATATATATATAAAAAAAATGAGAGAAAAAGAGAGAAGGGACAATGCAACTATCCTTTTACCACACTTGTGCTTCAAAGTAGCACCAAGATCTTCATGATAGAGAGTCTCCTATGTTGTCACTTCCATATACTAGTGGGAATTTTTCATTATAGAACTTGGATTGTATATTCCAATGATGGGCTTCCTCAAAATTGCCCTAGGTCTTCGTGAGCAAGCAAGTTGGATGCACACCCACTTAGTTTCTTTTGTTGAGCTTTCATATACTTATAGCTCTAGTGCATCCGTTGCATGGCAATCCCTACTCACTCACATTGATATCTATTGATGGGCATCTCCATAGCCCATTGATACGCCTAGTTGATATGAGACTATCTTCTCCTTTTTGTCTTCTCCACAACCACAATTCTATTCCACCTATAGTGCTATGTCCATTGCTCACGCTCATGTATTGCATGAAAGTTGAAAGAGTTTGAGATTACTAAAGTATGAAACAATTGCTTGGCTTGTCATCGGGGTTGTGCATGATTAAATACTTTGTGTGATGAAGATAGAGCAACAGCCAGACTATATGATTTTGTAGGGATAACTTTCTTTAGCCATGTTATTTTGAGAAGACATGATTGCTTTGATTAGTATGTTTGAAGTATTATTATTTTTATATCAATATGAACTTTTGTCTTGAATCTTTCGGATCTGAATATTCATGCCACAATTAAGAAGATTTACATTGAAATTATGCCAAGTATCACTCTGCATCAAAAATTCTTTTTTATCATTTACCTACACGAGGACGAGCAGGAATTAAGCTTGGGGTTGCATGATACGTCTCCAACGTATCTATAATTTTTGATTGCTCCATGCTACTTTGTCTACTGTTTTGGACTATATTGGGCTTCATTTTCCACTTTTATATTATTTTTGGGACTAACCTATTAACCGGAGGCCCAACCCAGAATTGCTGTTTTTTTGCCTATTTCAGTGTTTCGAAGAAACGAAATATCAAACGGAGTCCAAACGGAATAAAACCTTCGGGAACGTGATTTTCTCACCGAACGTGATCCAGGGGACTTGGACCCTACTCCAAGAAGTAACCGAGGAGGTCACGAGGGTGGGGTGCGCCCCCTGGGCGCGCCCCCCTACCTCGTGGGCCCCCTGTTGCTCCACCGACGTACTCCTTCCTCATATATATACCTACGTACCCCCGACAGATCAGAACAGGAGCCAAAAACCTAATTCCACCGCCACAACTTTCTGTATCCACAAGATCCCATCTTGGGGCCTGTTCCGAAGCTCCGCCGGAGGGGGCATCTACCACGGAGGGCTTCTACATCAACACCATAGCCTTTCTGATGAAGTGTGATTAGTTTACTTTAGACCTTCGGGTCCATAGCTAGTAGCTAGATGGCTTCTTCTCTCTTTTTGGATCTCAATACAATGTTCTCCCCCTCTCTTGTGGAGAACTATTCGATGTAATCTTCTTTTTGCGGTGTGTTTGTTGAGACCGATGAATTGTGGGTTTATGATCCAGATTATCTATGGAAAATATTTGAATCTTCTCTGAATTCTTTTATGTATGATTGAGTTATCTTTGCAAGTCTCTTCGAATTATCCATTTGGTTTGGCCAACTAGATTGGTAGTTCTTGTAATGGGAGAAGTGCTTAGCTTTGGGTTCAATCTTGCGGTGCCCTTACCCAGTGACAGAAAGGGTTGCAAGGCACGTATTGTATTGTTGCCATCGAGGATAACAAGATGGTTTTTTTTATCATATTGCATGAATTTATCCCCCTACATCATGTCATCTTGCTTAAGGCGTTACTCTGTTTTTAACTTAATACTCTAGATGCATGCTGGATAGCGGTCGATGAGTGGAGTAATAGTAGTAGATGCAGAATCGTTTCGATCTACTTGTCTCGGACGTGATGCCTATATACATGATCATTGCCTAGATATGTTCATAACTATGCTCAGTTCTGTCAATTGCTCAACAGTAATTTGTTCACCCACCGTAGAATACTTATGCTCTTGAGAGAAGCCACTAGTGAAACCTATGCCCCCCGGGTCTATTCTCATCATATCAATCTCTATCACTTTATTTACTCGCTTTGTTTTTACTTTGCCTTTTACTTTTCACTTTGCATCTATCTATCAAGAATACCAAAAATATTATTTATCATCTCTATCAGATCTCACCCTCGTAAGTGAACGTGAAGGGATTGACAACCCCTAATCGCGTTGGTTGCGAGTAGCTATCATTTTGTGTAGGTACGAGGGACTTGTGCGTGGTCTCCTACTAGCTTGATACCTTGGTTCTCAAAAACTGAGGGAAATACTTACGCTACTTTACTGCATCATCCTCTCCTCTTCGGGGAAAACCAACGCAGTGCTCAAGAGGAAGCACCTCCACACCGCTCTAACAGAGACGTACTTCCCCTCAAAAGGAAGGAACTTCGGTAACACATCCTCGTCTCCACCAGCTCCACTCTTGGTTATCTCGCGCCTTTACTTTTGCTAGCTTACTTGTGTAATATCCCTTGCTTGCTTGTGTGCTTGTTGTTGTTGCATTATATAGGTTGTTCACCTAGTTGCATATCTAGACAACCTACTTTCATGCAAAGTTGAATTTGGTAAAGAAAAACTAAAAAATTGTTAGTTGCCTATTCACCCCCCCTCTAGTCAACTATATCGATCCTTTCAATTGGTATCAGAGCCTCGTCTCTTTATTAAGGACTTCGCCATCCAAAGAGTATGGTTGACACCGTAGACGGTGGGGAGGAGGAGCACTCCAGTGTGAATCTGATCTCGTCTATAGGTGATGGGGAAACCATGGTGTCCCATGAGGAATTCAATGTGGCCTTGGACACATTGAAAACCTCAATGACAACCACGGTTGAAAGCATGTTTAATAAATTCTTAGAAGGACTTAAACTACCTACCTCGCCATTGAAAGTGGGTGATCCCACTAACAAGGTGACGGATGCTAACTCCGACAAGGGGGAAGCTATTAGTGAGAAGGGTCCTTCTACTAGTTGTAGAAATGGCACCGACATCTTTGCCCATGTGGAACCTCCAACTTATGGAGGACCGATTCCCTCTACTCATTTAAATCATGCCGGTCCTCCTCCTAAGATTGTGAAAAATGAGGATTTTGATTCTTGGGTGTATCGCTTCAAGCGTTATTTAAATCATGTGAATACTAATCTTTGGAGAATCATTGAAGAAGGTTTCTATCCGCATGACCGAAGCAACTTCACCCCTAGAGAAGCAGTGGACAATCAATTCAATGAGAATGCTCTCTTCATCATCCAAGATGCTATCCTCCCTGAAGATCTCCCTCATCTTCGACCCCATGCCATTTCCAAAGACGCATGGCAATGCGTTGTGTCTCTCTATCGGGGAAGTGCAAGCATTCAACGCTCCAACTATGAAGTGGTGCAAGATGAAGCCGATGAGTTTGCAATGAAAGAAGATGAAGAACCTTGTGAGATCTTTCGAAGAGTGACCAAACTCGCGGTCTCACTCCGAGATAATGGGAGCAAGGACACGGATGACAATTGGATCAAGCGCAAGTTCCTCAAGGCTATGATGCCCTACAACAAGGCCATGTCCTCCGTCATTCGTCAAAGACCGGACTTCCACTCCATGACCTCAATTGAAGTGTTGGATGAGTTCGTTGCAATGAGCATCTTGGACAAGGCCGTCGACAACGCGGTGCTTCGCTCTCAAAGGGAAAAGAAGCCCAACCTTGCCTTGAAAGCCAAGGTTATTGTGGAAGAAGAGGAAGAAGAGGAGGACGAGGAGAGCAATCCCGAAGATACGAAATATGATTATCATGAGCACATGGCTCTTGCTTCAATACAATTTTGGAGCAAGAAGAACTCAAGGCCAAACTTCAACAAGACCAACTCAAGTGGCTTCAAGGGCAAGCAACGTGTAAGAACATGTTACAACTGTGGCAATGTGAGCCATTTCGTTGCGGATTGTCCTTACGAGAAGCGGGAAGACAATGGTCGCAAGCTTATCCGAAAAGACAAAGCCAAGTCCTTCCCCAACAAGAACAACTTCACCAAAAAAGAGACTCCTTCTGGAGGGTTGGTGGTTCAAGAAGAATATCGTGAGGATGACAATGAAGATGAAGATAGTGAAGCGGTGGCCATGGCATCCGTTGCCATTGCCACAACTCCCCGGATGTCTCTCTTTGATTCACCCAACGAGAACATCACCGCCAAGTGCCTCATGGCCAAAGCCTCTAACAAGGTAACCCCCAACATCAAAACCACCATCATTACTAATCCCTCTTTGGAGGGTTGCATTGATGAACATGAGGTGTCTAATGAGGATGTGAATGAATTTGATTCATTTATGAGTGAGCTCAAGGGCAAATCCAAGAAGCACTTTGTTGCTCTCTTGGAACAACTTTGTGAAGCCAATGACATGATCGAGGCTCATGAAGAAACCATCTCTAAGATGGAAGGTCATAGCCATGACTATGCCGATGAGATATCGGATCTCTCTAATGCTCTTGAGGAAGAGCGTGGGCATCATTTGGCTCTTGAGGAGTCACACAACAACGACCATGCTAAGTTAAAGAAAGATCTTGATCATGCTCTTGTTGTGTCTCGTGTGCTAACTTCCGAGAAGGATAAACTTGGGGTTGATCATGCTAGACTCAAGGAGGAGTTTGATGTACTTGACAAGGCCCACAATGTCTTGAAGGGTGCTCAAGCTAACCTCAAGGAGTCTCATGCTCAACTCCAAGTTAAGCTAACCAAGGAAAAAGCCACCTTTCCTCATATGGTATTAATTGATAATGCAAATGCCACTAACCCATGTTGTGAGCATGTGCATCTTGTGGAGGAGAATGCCAAGTTGAAGGATCAACTTTAGAAAGGCCTTGTGACATGTATTCAAGGTGAGAAGAACCTCAATGACCTTTTGAGCAATCAAAAGGAAGTTGTGGCCAAGGAGGGAATTAGGTTCGCACCCAAGTCCAAAAACAAGAAGAAGAACGACAGGACCAAACGACCACCTCCTCTCAAGAAAACTTTCGTGAAAGAGGGAGAGGGTGCTCCTAAGGAGAAGAAGAAAAATATGAAGGATGTCGATGTCAAAAACGGCAAAACCACCTCCTCCAACAAAGCCGGCGACTTTAACCCTTCTTATGTGTTGTGTCGTGCTAGTGATGGGCATGTTTATGCTAAATTTGTGGGTTCTCCTTATGAGTACATTGAATGGTCTATTTGGGTTCCTAAGACCCTTGTTACTAACATCAAAGGACCCATTACTAAATGGGTACCTAAAACCAAGCATTGATCTTTTGTAGGTGTTTGCTTCCGGTGGGGGACATGGTTGCTCGATAGTGGAGCAAAAAATCATATGACCGGGAGCAAGGACTTGGTGGTGGACGTGCACAAGATTCCTTCTATGCCCACCAATGTCGAGTGGGGTGATGCCTCATCTTCTAAGGTATTGGGTCTTAGCAAGGTGGTCATTTCTCATGATCTAACGATCGAGAAAGTCATGCTTGTTGAGTCCCTTGCATTCAATCTTCTTTCCGTTCATCAACTTGCACTCATGGGCTTTGCCACTTTCTTTGATATTGATACCGTGGCCCTCCTGTGGAGCAAGACTCTTAAAGTAGCTTTTGTTGGGCATGTCAAGAACAGTCTTTATGTGATTAACTTTTCGGAGCAACCCACTAAGACCGCGACATGCCTAATGGCTAAAGTTGATGTGGGATGGCTTTGGCATCGCCGTTTAGCCCACGTCAATATGAGATCTTTGCAAAGTGTCCTCAAGGGGGACCATGTCCGTGGACTAACAAATGTTAGTTTTGCCAAAGATCGTGCTTGCAGTGCTTGTATCAAAGGGAAGCTTCATGAAAAGGCTCACCCTCCCACGACTATCATCTACTCGAAGAGACCCTTGGAGCTCCTTCACATGGATCTTTTTGGGCCTACATCCTTTGATAGTCCCGGAGGTAGAAAGTACTACTTGGTGATTGTGGACGATTATTCAAGATACACTTGGGTATACTTCTTCAAGAGGAAGAGTGAGACTCAACAAACCGTCATCGACTTTGCAAATGAAGCTCAACGTCAACATGATGCAAAGATCTTGACAATAAGAAGTGACAACGGCACCGGGTTCAAGAACTACACCTTGGATGAGTTTCTCAATGATGAGGGGATCAAGCATCAATATGCTGCACCATATACCCCTCAACAAAATGGTGTCGCGGAGAGGAAGAACCGAACATTGATGGATGCAGCAAGGACCATGATGGCGGAGTTCAAGTCTCCATACAACTTTTGGGCTGAAGCCATCAACACAGCATGTCATGCATCCAATCGGCTCTATCTCCGCAAAGGCTTGAACAAGACTCCTTATGAAATACTCACCAGTAACAAGCCCAATCTCAAGTACTTCCGGGTGTTCAGGTGTAAGTGCTTCATTCTCAAGAAAGGTGTTCGTTTGTCTAAATTTGAGGCTAGAGCTTATGAGGGCATATTTGTTGGTTATGCTACAAACTCTCATGCTTACCGTGTCCTCAACAAGTCCACCAGACTCATTGAGGAGACGTGTAACGTGGAGTTTGACGAAAATAACGGCTCCCAAGTGGAGCAAAGTGGCACTTGTGATGTAGGTGATGAAATTCCTCCCCAAGCCATAAGAAGAATGGGTATTGGTCATATTCTACCCATTGAGGAACCCCTTGTGGCCGAAGGAGAAGGACAATGCTCCACTCAAGTGGATCCATCACCTCCCCAAGACCCACACGCTTCCAAAGAACAAAGTGAAGGCCCTCAAGCTCGTGAACAAGACCAAGGGCAAGATCAACCTCAAGATGGTGGTGAACCACCAAATGATGCCCAATGTCAAGTTCTCCGCCTCGAGCAAGTTCAAGATCATGAGCAAGCTCAAGATCAAGAACAAGCTCAAGACGGCGCTCAAGATAATCAAGTTAACCCTCCTCCTTCCACATCCGAGGAAGAATTAGAGCGTCGTGCCCTTCCAAGCTCACCACCAAAGGTCATATCATGGAGAATGTGGTTGGAAGCCTAAGAAAGGGGGTAAGCACTCGTAGACAATTAGCAAACTATTGTGAACATCACGCGTTTGTCTCTTGTGTTGAACCCCAAAAGGTCTATGAGGCGCTCGAAGATCCGGATTGGCTCAATGCCATGCATGAAGAACTCAACAACTTCGAGTACAACAAGGTGTGGAGATTGGTGCCAAGGCCGTCGGGGAACCACAACGTCATTGGAACCAAGGGATTTTCAAGAACAAGCAAGATGCTCATGGGAACATCATTCGCAACAAGGCAAGATTGGTAGCACAAGCTACTCCCAAGTCGAGGGTATCGACTACGGTGAAACCTTTGCTCCCGTTACTCTCCTTGAATCCATTCGTTTGTTAATTGCTTATGCTTCCCATCACAACTTTAAGTTACAACAAATGGATGTGAAAAGCGCTTTTCTTAATGGTCCTATTAATGAGTTGGTTTATGTCAAGCAACCCCCTGGGTTCGAGGATCCCTACTTCCTGGATCATGTGTATCAACTCGATAAGGCACTCTATGGCCTTAAACAAGCCCCACGTGCGTGGTATGACCACCTTACCGAGTTGTTACAAGATCGTGGATTTGAGGTTGGGCAAATCGATCCCACTCTTTTTACTAAGAAGGTCAAAGGGGAGTTGTTTGTGTGCCAACTATATGTTGATGATATTATATTTGGTTCCCCTAACAAAGCTTTCAATGAGAAATTTGCCTCTCTCATGACCTCTAAGTTCAAGATGTCCTCAATGGGAGAGTTGAAGTTCTTCCTTGGCTTTGATATCAAACAAAGAAGAGAAGGTACCTTCATCAACCAAGCCAAATACACTCAAGACATGCTAAAAAGATTCAAGCTAAGTGATGTCAAGCCGGCTTCTACTCCAATGCCTACCAAGTGCCAACTTGACATTGATCCCAATGGTAAAGCAGTGGATCAAAAGGTATATCGCTCCATGATTGGCTCCTTGCTTTACCTTTGTGCATCTAGACCGGATATCATGTTGAGTGTGGGAATATGTGCACGGTTTCAAGCCGCACCGAAGGAAAGCCACTATGTGGCGGTCAAGTGAATCTTTCGATATTTGGCTCGTACCCCAAACTTTGGCTTATGGTACCCAAGAGGAGCAAACTTCAAGCTTGAAGGATATACGGATTCCGATTGGGTGGGAGACAAAGTGGATAGGAAGTCCACTTCTGGAGGGTGCCAATTTCTTGGTTGCTCTTTGGTGAGTTGGTCTTCCAAGAAGCAAAGTTGTGTGTCTCTTTCGTCCACCGAAGCAGAATATGTGGCGGCCGGTAGTTGTTGTGCACAACTCTTATGGATGAGGCAAACTTTAAAGGAGTACGATGTCATGTGTGACAAACTGCCTCTTTGGTGTGATAATGAAAGTGCCATCAAGATTTCTCTCAACCCGGTGCAACACTTCAAGACGAAGCATATTGAGATTCGGTATCACTTCATCCGGGATCATATTAGGCGAGGGGAGATCGAGCTCAAGTATGTCAACACTCATGATAACCTTGTAGATATTTTCACGAAGCCTTTGGATGAAGCAAGATTTCGCGAGTTAAGGCATGAGCTAAATATCACTGATTCGAGCAATGTTGCTTGAGCCCTTGCACACCCCACCATACTCAACTTGTTGTCTTGTTTAGGTGTAGGCATGGACATAGGGGGAGTGTTGTTCTCTCAATGAACTCTCCTTCCCCCCATTATGCATAAATCGATCAACTCTTTCACATTAGCCATTTTTGATGGTGCTTGTGCTTCAAAGACGAGTGTTGGTCATGGGCCCAAGGATAATTCTTCGTGGTGCCATACCAATTGACTCAAACATAGGTGGCTCCGGCCACCACCCTCTCTTTTGAGAGGTGGTGTCGCGTGGTTGTTTCTTGTTGTTGTTTGCCTTTCTACCTTTGTGTTGAGCGTGTTCTTGTGGTGTCTCTTGTGCTCGAAGTTTCCTTGCGAAGACCTCTTTTTCGTGTGTTTGAAACCTGTTTTTCTTGAGCTCACGGTACTACCGCAGCCTGCTACAGTACTACCGCGTGTGGAGAGCACGGTACTACCACCCCAGCATGGCAGTAATTTTTTACTGCCGCCTGGGAGAGCGGTACTACCGCTTTGGTGCGGTACTTCAGCCCAAGCGGTACTACCGTGATGATGTGCGGTACTACCGCGCTGTCGCAGACGCGTAGGGATAAGGACGGGCAGGGGGAGTTCTAACTCCCCCATACCCATTCGTCTGTTTTCCCCACTTCGTCTCTCTCTCTCTCGCTCAAGAACGGGGCCGGAGTCCCTCGCCGGATCTCCGCTTCCGGCTGCTCTCCTGCAATTCCGTCCGGTGGGATCATTCCCCACCACATGCTCTTGCCATGGAACAAGGTACTTCGCCAAACCCCTCTCTCTTTTGGTTGTTTTCTTTGCCTCTAGGTTTTTGGGGAGATGCATGTGTTCTTGAGATTTTAGGCTAAATCTTTGCAAGAGTAGGATGTAGGAGAGTAGTATTGCGTAGGGATTATACTTGATATGTTGTCCTGTGATAGATTTGATCAACCGTAGTACCGCCGTGGTTTCGCGGTTCTTCTCAAATTCAAAATCTGGTTCAGACCTGACGCGGCGCGGTACTACCGCGCCACATGTGCGGTACTACTGCTCGACCGGTACTACCGCCCGTCCGGTGCGGTACTACCGCACGAGCTGTGGCACTAAAATCTTACTACCGCTCGCAGCCCCGGTACTACCGTAACATCACATGGTACTACCGCGACTAGCAGCGGTACTAAAATTTTAGTACCACAACACCAGGCAGTACTACCGTTGGGTACAATCTATCTCATGGCAATTACCACGTATGCTTTCTATGTGTTTCTTTTGCTTTGTCGTGGTCTTTGCATTGATCCTTCTTGCTTGGCGTGGGTGTTTTGCGCTTTGTGTCTCAGGTGGTGGCTCTCACCGTTCCAATCCCAGTCGTGACACTGGCTCCAAGCGTCTGCGCAATCAAGGTGAAGCACCAGAGGGCTCCACTGGCCCCAAGCGCCATGTCAAGACCACCGCTAGCAAGCACAAGGAACCCGCTAAGGGCATGGACGAGATTCCCCCTTCTGAGTTCATCCGTCTTTAGGTAGATCAACCCGTATGTGAATCCTCGTGCTACCATCAGAGGCAGTGAATTGTTTTGGACCAAGCAGCAGACTCTCACTTATCTGGATGTCATCAAGAACAAGCAAAATACCTACGTGGATGTCAAGTGGATAGACATGCATCACTTGAGGAAGGACAAGTTTTGTGAGTACTTTGGAGAAGCTATGGATTTGGTGGAGTAGTTTGGTATTGAACATGTGATCTCTTTCCATCTTGACTATGACCCTGAGCTTATCTGTCAGTTCTTTGCCTCGGTTTTCTTTCACCCTGGGGAGGACCGAAGGATGACCTGGATGACCAATGGTCGTCAGTTGACTGCTACCTGGAAGGAGTTCATGGATCTGCTCCAGGTTCCTGATGACGGGCTCGACACACCCGTGGGTGTTCGCCCCCATGCCAATCCTGAGTCTGCTAACAAGGACAAGATTCAGCTGTTCTATGTTGAGAAGGTGCTTCCCAATGGCAAGTCGGCATGGGTGCTCAACTCCTTTTTGGATATCATGTATCGCATCTTTCGCAACTCTCTGTTCCCTCGCATTGGTGACAAGGACACGATTCATGCCTATATGGTGGATATGATGCTCTTGTGCGAGAAGGCACGCGTGTCTCAGACTCAGCCACTTGATGTCTCACACATCATGTGGTGTGAGCTTCGGTTTGTGGTGTTCAACCGCAAGCTGCCTATCTATGGACCATACCTGTTTCTGTTGATCTCCAAGACTTGGGAGAAGCAATACTCTGGTGATGAGTTCCTTGCTCCAGACTGGATTCGGCATGATCCCATCAGTCTCCGTGTCAAGCCCAACTGGGCCAACACTACTACTCGTGCTGAGGCGTCTGCTGCTAGGAGAACTGTTGATGAGGAGGAGGCTGGAGCAGAGGATGTTGCTGAGGACAGTGCTGCTGGGTCTTCCCATAGTTCCTCTGAGCCCTCGTGGGCCAAGAAGCTGAAGGACAAGATGAAGACTCTTTTCTGCATGCAAGCTAAGGGGCAGTACAGGACTCACGTGGCATCCAAGGAGAGTCACCGCCGGGACAAGAAGATCATGAGGCTGTATGGGGAGGACGTGTCTAGCGGTTCTGAGGATCGCATCACTCCAGAGGCTGAGTGGATGGCGAAACAAGGCTACAAGTGTACTGATTCTGAGGAGGACGTCGAGGAGACCATTCCTGCCGTCGAGTCTGACGAGGAGCGTTCGGATGATTTCTCTGCTTGAGCCACCCCTTGTGTGTAGGTGTCCTCTCTGCCTTTTTGGCGTCTCGATGCCAAAGGGGGAGAGAGTGTAGGGATTTGCGAGTCGTGTGTCGTGTTCAGTGTGTTTGCGTGTTCGGTGTGTCTGCTCCCTCGTTTGAACCTCGTTTCGGTTGTTTCGGTTGCTTTGGTTTGGTTTGACCTTCATATGGTGTAAGACATATGCACTCTACCTATCTTAGTGAGCTTGTGATATATTGTGCTACCTATGTTTTATGCTCTTGCTTAGATGTTAGTCTTACCCTTGCAAGATCATGCCTTGTCTCTAAAATATAGGGGGAGTGTTGATCCTAGTTTGTGTGCTGTGCAGTCCAAAGCATCCATCTAGATTGCACACATCTAGGGGGAGCTCGTCTATATTTTAGAGAGGAGGGGTTTGCCTCTGCTCAATTTTATTTCCCCTTGTGCAAATCCCGTATTGTCATCAATCCACCAAAAAGGGGGAGATTGTAAGGGCATATTTATCCCTAAGTGTTTTGGTGATTGATGACAATGCTTTTGCGGACTAATCATGTGCCTTGGGTTTCTCAGACGCTTCATCGCTAGGCACAAGATGGTTCGGTGCCCCTCGAAGACTATTGAAGACGGTGTTTTCCTACGTTTCTTTTTGGTGGATTTGAGTCGTAGGAGAGCCGTACTATTAAGAGGGGGTCCGCGTCGGAAAGGTTCAGGTGGAATCATCACATACACGTTCCTTCCTTGTTTCCACCTTTCCCTTGCACTTTGGAGCATCCCCCGTTTATCCTCGATGCGATTGTCCTGTCTACTGTTGCTGAGCTTGCGGTAGTACTCCTCCCTGGAGCGGTAGTACCGCAGGCACTTGCGGTAGTACCGTGCCACTGCGCGGTAGTACCGCGGGAGCCCATGGTAGTACCGCTCCTCTGGAGTCGTAGTACCGTGGCTCCCAGGCCAAGTGCCCCTGCTTCGCGGTAGTAGGGGCGGATGTAATTTTTTACATCCGCGCCCCCACGGTAGTACCGCGCATCGAGCGCGGTAGTACCACGCGCGGCCTAGTTCAGCTGACATGCGGTAGTACCGTGTAACGCCCCGGATCCGATGCGCCAGGTGTCTGCCAGTTATTCGCCGTCGTTGCCATGTCATTTGCTTGCATGTTGCATTTTATCATGTCATCATGTGCATTGCATTGCATACGTGTTCATCTCATGCATCCGAGTATTTTCCCCATTGTCCGTTTTGCAATCCGGCACTCCTATGCCCTCTGGCGTCCCCCTTTTTGTCTCCTATTGTGAGCGGGTGTTAAACTTTCTCGGAATGGACCGAGTCTTGCCAAGCGGCCTTGGTATAGCACATGTAGACCGCCTGTCAAGTTTCGTGCCATTTGGAGTCCGTTTGATACTCCAACGGTTAACCGGTAACCGTAAAGCCCCTCTCTCTTTGCAGCCCAACACCTCTTCCCACAGCCCACCAAACCCATCTAACTCCCCTCCATGCTCTCGGTCGTTCGATCACGATCGTGTGGGCGAAAACCGCTACTCATTTGGACTCTCCTAGCTCCCTCTACCTATAAATATGTGTCCCTCCCCGTCCAAATCGCAGATGAAACCCTAACAACTCCTCCCCGCGCCGCCGGACATGTCCATCCGCGCCGGACATGTCCATCCGCACCGGACATGTCCGCCGGCCACGTCGCCCGACCAATGGCCGCGCGCCACGTCGCCCTGCCGCCCCTCTCCTCCACTCCGCTGCCGCCACGTGGGCGCCCGCCGCCCCGCGCCTCCCGCCGGCCCGCGAGCCCAGGGCAGGCCCGCCCAGGCCCGCGCGCGCCCCCGCGCCTCCGGCCCTCCCGCACCGCCGTCCATTGCAACGGCCGCCGCCTCCACCGCGGTACGCCGCCGCCGCCCGCAACCGGCCCC